>NW_024962263.1:43241603-43318173 GCF_019238085.1 Lagopus leucura
TTTTTTTTTTTTTTTTTTTTTTTTTTTTTTTTTTTTTTTAGCTTTTTGTGATTCCTTTTATCAGGAGGAAGTTTGTACTCAAGAGAACATTAATTATACTAATAGCTTGAGAGGTGAAATTCAGTTATGGACAAGATGGGAGGCATGTTTCAGTTCTCCACATTCCTGAAACAGCATTTTAATTCCATCACTTTCTGAAATGCAATGGCTGGAGTTTCAGTGTTATGCCTAGCTTCAAATGCTGCTTTGCTGTTCAGCAGATGCTTCCTTCTACTGTAAGAACTGTTTCCTCAGAAGACTTTTTCTTGGTTCTCATAGATAGTTCTCTCCCTTCTCTGGGAAATGCATATGTCTTGGAAGATATTGTTCAGGTCTGTGGTATCCCTGTGAACTCAATATTTCTGAGTTGGCCCACAAATACCTACAAACGTAGAAGAAAAGCTGTGCAGTGCCACTTAACAGAGTAGGACATTATATTAGATGTAAATTACATTAGATAGTGTGCAATTTATAAACTTTATAAATTAGATAGCGTGCAATTTATAAATTTATAAAAGAAGTCAGTTCTTTTTTTTCTGTCTAAAAGTGAAATTAAAGCATTAATTTTTGCTCACTTTTAAAATATGTGATTGAATTTGACAAATAATTTTCAGTGCAAGTGAGTGCTTGCTACTTGCCCTCACCTAGTCTTTGGCTACTAATTTGTTCATTAAACAGGAATTTTGGATATTTAAAATATTTAGCACAGGAGACAAACAGAGGTTTTAGATTATTATCTGAGCTCTTATGATAGGAGATTTACTTTAATTTCTTTTATTTTCAAAGGCTGTTTTCAACAAGAAACATTAATTCCAAGATAGAACGCAGAGGAAAGGCCTTAAGTGCCATCAAAGAAATTTGCCTTCATTGTCTTCAAAGGATGCTACAGCATGAAGAATTTTGAAAGCATGTTACTAAATAAAGATATTACTCAGCATGTATTTGCATTATTTTTGCTTTGTATTTGCTAGGTATTGCAACGGAACAGTGATAGGAAATAAAATGTGCAGCTAAGGAAGGGCTGACCAAAGCATCATCGGTAAAACTTACATCTGTTCTGATGTCCATGGGATCCTGTGGCACATGGGATTACCAAGCCTTGCTAAGTTTAAAGTACAGTAATCCTCTTTTGTGCAGTAACACGTGTAGATTCTTTATAACAGCTTAGATGGTAATTAGCAGGGGATTTCGGATTCATTGACTGGATACAAATATAGCATCAGGAAGGGAAAGACCTAGGCAGCAGTTCTCAAATGAGAGGACACTAATGCAATGGGCATCACAACATTTATGGGGTCGGCAGTGAGCAGGCAGAATTTCATTTTTGCGTTGATTGTTATAGGCTTTTGGGATTACAAAGACAAAGTCTTAATCAGAAATAGACAAAGACCATTTTGGGTAGGAGAAGTTTTGTGTTTAGATCTATGTTTTTCTGTCTGTAGCTGAGACATAAATCCATCAGGGCTGTCACTCTAGCTGCTTGTGTCAGCAATTGCTGTTCTGCTTTTTGAGTATTTGGGGAATTAGCTGTTGATTCAGCTTTATTAAATTAATGTGTTTTGATATGCCTTACAAAAATGAGCGTTGCATGAAGTGAGAGAGTGAAATGAGTTGAGCTGCTTCCATCTCACCTTGTTTTACCTGGAGACCTTACTACTGTAGTTAAATGAAAGGAAATGTAAGTTTTCACTATTTTCACTGCTCTAGAAATCAATGTATTCACCAAATGAATCTTACTGAAAATGCATTGGCTTTCTGCTTGCAAGTTTTCTGTGTTTCAGGTATTCATTAATGAAATCATACTTTATACATTATACTTTTGGTTTTCATTGCCAGCTAGCTAAGTTGAGAAAATGCAGAAGAATTTGCAGGATGAGGGCCTAAGAGTGTAATGAAAATCCTTTTAGTTTTCTTTTACTGCTTGGGAGAAATGTTATTTTTGTAAGGATGGGATTCATATCAGCTGCAAATGCAATCTCACATCCTAGAGATAGGAACTGAAGGCATATTTTTATGTGACTTAGAAACTGTGAGTTCAGCTGTTGGTTTATGTGTTGGTTGTTTCATGCATACTTTCTTGTCAGAAAATCAAGAAGCTAGAGTATGTAGCCTTAGGTTAGAGCTGGTTTTGAACAGTAGTTTGAATTTAAAGAAATATCATTAAAAATTTATCTGAACTGACATTTTTGACTTTTTTTTAAGAAACAATTTTTATTTTGTCTCTTACTTTGACTTGTAGTTTGATAGGTTTGTATATCCAGGAATACGCTTTGGCATCTGATTCTTTTTGTAGAATTGAGTAAATGTTTTTGTTAAATAAACATTCCACAAGCATGTGAAAAATTCTCTCTTATTCACTGCCCTGTCCACAACATATCAATAGAGTTTTTTTTACAATTAAAATGTTATCCTGTTTTTCATCAGCATGTTTATATTTTACTGAAAGTTGCACATCACATTCTTTTGCATTCATTTCTCCCCTTCCCTTTCTTTCCAAAGCACTGAGTAAGGAATCCTTCTTGTGGCTGCTCCTTGATGAACTCTGAGGAGTCTCATGTTTCTCATTTTTACAAAAGTATCTTTCTCTGTGCTAGCAGAGCTTTTCCTTGTTTTTAGCAGAGCCCTTAAAAAGTGCACCAAGAAAACATTTCAATAAATCTAAGACTGAAAGTGAAAGAGAGATGACTCAGTCTGTAGAAAAACTTGATTTCTAGTTCAGCTGCCAAAATGAAATAGTTATATGTGGTCCAAATAGCACACATGGAAATGGGCCCAAATGTTACTGTTATGTTAAATTGCCAAGTCCTGTCTTGTCAGCAAAGGCTGCTGGCAGTGGGACAGTGATGGGACTCATTCAAATGGGGAAGTGCTGGACTTCGAACTCCCCTTTCCAATGGATTTGGTTTGAGCATTGACTGGTTACTAGTCACAATGGCAGGACAGCAGCTGCTGAGTTTAAGCCCCAAAGGTTCACATTAGTTACTTAAATAATTACAGCAATTGGTTTTTGGACACATAAAGACCATGAGCAACTATTTCTCCTCTTTTCTTAAGCCAGATGTAAATAAACACTATACAAGCCTCCTACAGAGCCATGCAAAATAACATATCTCAGGATGGGCTTTTCTTCTTTCAAGCTGTCTATCTTATACATAAATGGTGCAATATTAAATAGCTATTATATATATTGTTTAACAGGGAATCAGATACATCTCTAGCTCTCAAGTCAAAAGGTACATCCAAGAATAAGTCTTTCCATTCCTGTGTAGAAGTTAACTATCCTACCATCAGTTTTGTCAGTCCTGATATATTTTTTCATTTCTTTTTCATTTCAGCCAAAATTATTCTGTGTTTTTAAGACCCAATTTCACAGATAGCTTCAAAACATCTGAAGTGGCATTTTTAGATCATGAACTAGTTGCAGAATGTTTTGACCTACTTCTGTAGATGAACTCAATAAGTCTCAAAGGAAAATAAATGTTGTCTTCTATGAATCTTAATAATAACTATTTTGGAAGACACCATTTATTTTTTTACAGTATATATGTGTTGTTTTTTTTTTAAGTCTGTATTTAAAAGTTATATAAATGAAAAGAGAAGATAGAAACTTCCTTTCTCTCAAACTCCTTGGACAACAAATATTTGAGTGCAAGGTGCAACTGTTATTCCAATACTTTCTCTATGTTTGTGTTACCGCTTTGTGTTCTATTTGTATTGCAGCTTGCCACATGTATAGTGCCTGTAATTTGCTTGGGATTTAGGGCCCAGAAGAAATACTAATTCGTTATGTTGACAAGACATACTAGAATTATTTCATCTGTGATGAAATTCCTTGTACTCTTACCGTTTCTTCCTGATGTCCAATTAACTTAAAATGTCACTGAACATTTTCGCTTCCATCATGACTTGCATGGTTCTTCTGAGATCTTGGAGTGTTTTAATCATGTTTATACATTCTCCTTTCTCTCACTGTCTTGCTTTAAATTGATTTTCTTAATGAATACATATAAGCTTGTAAGCAAATAGAGGGTGGCAGGGTAAATTGTGGGGTAGTCATTTCTTTTGTTGCCGTGCAAATCTGTTGGCTTCAATTCCTTGTTAACTTTGGTACATGTAACCTTTTCTCTTACTCTGTGTGACTCACAGGCTACATAGAATTGATGGGGGAGTGATTTCAGACAATGACCTCATTTCTACCCATATTAGTTCTCAAAAAGAGACAGCAATCAACCTGTGTCCTACAAATCGAAGAAAGCCGTGGGGTTTTGTTTTTTGTTTTTTTTTTTTTCCTCTTTTACTGCATCATAGATATGACAAAAATTAAAAAGATATAATGCCAAAAGGGAATAATCTGATCTTCCAACACTGCCAGTGTGTTTTGCCTTTCTGAACTGGCCTAAGAGTCCTGTCAAATATGAAACCTTGAAATCTCATCATATGCCATTCTTTTAGTTCTCTTCTGTGTGCAACATAACCCAAAGTAAAATAAATTGACATGTAAAACCATTTTTTTTGTAAGAAAGTTTCTACTCATTTGCTTATGTGAAGTTAATCAGACATTGATTTGTTTGCAATGCTCAAGTCTTAGCTTTAGACACTAGCAGAGAAACATTACTGTACTTGGAGGACATCTTAAAGGTTTACAGTGAAGATATTTTGAAGCTTAAGAAAGGAAGTAAATATTTTTCGTATTTTTAAAATATTTAAGATGTTAATATAAATTAAACCAGTCCTTAGTTTTGGAAGTGGTCTGACTTATTGTAGTCTCAAGTGGCATCAGTATTAATAAACCATAACAGAAAGGAATTATCTGAATCTTTGAAATTTGATATTTAATTTTTCTATGTGCCATAACTCAAGTATAGAATCATGAGTGCATTTCATACTTAATTTACTTAAAGAAAGAATAGGTACCATGGTAAAAATAGTGATTTGTTGCATTATAATGATATTCATAAAAATATTATTTAAATGGTAGTGCTCTATTTTGTAGATAAAAAACTTCAAGAAGCTATAGAATTATAAAAAGAATGACACCAACGATAGTAAATTATGTTGTGCAGGTCTGTAAGAATCAATTTTTTTACAAGGAATAATTATAATAAGACAGTGACAGAAGAGTAGAGCGTTCTGGATTTCTGACGAAATAATTGATTGACTCAATGATAAATGAGCATGTGTTATGTCCTGTGAGTTGACATTGTCTCTTTTAAGGGTAAATTCTGTTAACATGTACAGCTTTAATATCAAAGGTTATGTCTGCCAAAATTTCCTGACATCTGTGGAGGTTTAGTTTTTTCATAGAGAAAGAGGCTAGTGAGAAATTAGCATTCTTTTTGTTTTTCCTTTTACCATCTGATATCTTTCTATTGTTCTCTGTAGGCAGAATCTGTGGATGGATGGTAAGACTTTATCCTGACCAAGACAAACGGAGATGCAATTACAAACTTACAACCTGTGCTCTCCTTTCTAACAGCTATGGGAAGGAGCATAGCCATGCTGAGGCTGAGAATGAAATCCACTTTCTTGTCTCGTTTTCTTCTAAATATCTCTGAATGGCTGAGAGGGTTGGTTAATTGTGCAGCCTTGTTCAGAGAGGTGCCCGTGACTCTCTTGTGTCCTTCACACGCAGCATGAGCCAGTGTCCTAGATGAGAGGAGAACAATGCCAAGCCCTTCTGTGGGAGACTGGCATTGCCAGAGGCTCTCTGAACATGCCACCAGCCTCAGTGCATGTCTTTCCTAATTCCTCTTGAGGCTTGATTTGTAGAGGCTTCCTCTCTCTTACGTTCTTTCCTTTGCAAGACTTTAATGCAGTTGCCCTTGATCTCAGAAAATGAGAAAAAAATCAGGTGAATACTTTCAACGTCTTGCAATGCTGGAAAGCACAGATGATTTATTATTGTGTATATTTCTCACACAGGTTATATGTTGGCTTTTCTGTTGCGCACACCACAGCCAGGAGATGACCGATAAGAATTATTTTCTTTTCTAATGAATTCACGCTCCTTAGGAGGAGGGAGAATAAAACTGATACATTATGAGCACAGTATCTGTAGTTGCACGTATGTTGCTCTGAAAGTAATGCCTCCTATTTATTTCCCTGGAAAGCACAACAGGTACAAAGAGCACAATAACTGTATTTGATAGAGAAAATCCTGAGCAACAAAACACTGTTTTACAGCATAGCCATCATCAGTACATATGTATTTTTACCAGTGATAAACAAGAGCCTGAATTTCACACGCATAAAAATCTGCATCAGCGGAGGTCACCCTTTGTTAGTACTGCAGATATGCACCACCCACCACCTTACCATGCTCACATCCACTGTTTGGTCTCCACAAATGTTCAGCAAGCACTGATGAATATCAATGGGCACAATTTTTTCAGCATGGAGGAATTCAGTGACATGTCTTTGTTTCATATATATTTCATGTCAGATGCCATTTTGTCAGACTTGCCCCTCTGCTGCCATCTGTTGCACAGCAGCAAAATGTAATGGAATATTGGTGGGAAGGTTCAACCCCAACTGCTATACCACCAACATAACGAAATAGGAGATATTACTTTTGGACCAGCCATTGTATACACAGTTCTGTAAGTAACTTTACAGTCATTCAGAAAAACAAATTTTTCTAGTACTTGAGAATTGTTTAATCTGCTTTAAATGTCTGAGAGAGATGTTTGTTGTGGTGATGGAGGATGAAGAGCGCTTTTGTATGGTAGCTAGAGAAAATCACATTACATCTATTATGTAAATACTATGAAATCAAATTAGAGGAAAGATATTGGGAGGGGAAATATTAAGAATTTCCTTTCTCAGAAAACAGGTAAAACTCTTCATCAAGGATCTTCTATTCCAGTGAAACTCTCTCTGATTAGTTTAATTCTGCAATAATGAGTCTTTGCCTCATTTCTAAATCACAGTAATGATGACACTGTTGAGGCTACAGAAGAGTGTACTAAGTATTTCATAGAAAGTCCTTTCTAAAACTTTGCTATGAGCTCAGAGTAGGAATATATTTTTCAGTGTAATGTTTTTCTTGAAAATTAATATGTTTCAGCTTTGCATTCAGAGGTTTCTGTTGCTTCAATATAAAAAATCCTCACTGGTGAATAAAACCTCTCTATAATCAGTTTCTAGTAATCCCTTGTTAGGTGTTGTTATGCCAGCACTGAACCCAACTGGCTACTCTGCCTCATACTTAATGCCAACATGCAGAGAACCATGTATAAAGCCTTCGCATTAGGCAATATTTTTGTAAATACATCAGATGACAGTTGATATCACAAGTAGGAAATCACATTCCTGAATTTCACAGTTGGTTGAGGCAGTTGGGCTGTTTCAGCTTGGAGAAGAGAAGGCTCTGGGGAGACCTCATTGCAGTCTTTTCAGTACATGAAAGGAGCTTACAAGCAAGACTGGGACTGTGTGGGTTTGAAGGTCTCTGCTTGCTAATGCAAGACAGAGTAGAACTTCCTTCTTTTACTGGGCCTAATTATTTGGCAAATACTCTTGTACTAATTTGCAGAGAGGAAGATGTGTTAGGCCTGAGATCTGCTTGTTTGCACAATTGCTTTCACTAACATATGTCTAAAATATTTATATTTGCTTATACTAACAACAGGAAATCAAATCCTCCCTTTGGAAAGCTCTGAGGTCTAGGAGTCAGTGTGAACAAGTATGAGGCACCTTCTCTGTGTTAAAAGTCCAGCCTTATGGACCCCATGTTTTGTACAACTGCTTTCTGATCTCCTGGTTGGAGTTGTATAACTATATACATGTACATACAGGTAGTGGCTGGATATTTCTTAAGGTTAAACAAAAATAACCATACAAAATAAAGAAGGCAAAATAATGCTATAGAAAAATCCCATCTACTGGTCCCCATGGACTGAAATATAAAAATTATCTAAAATATTAAGGGGATAATAATTTCTTTTTTCTTTTTTTCTTCTAATTACTAAGATGTTTTTACAAATTCTATCTACAGAGCACTGATTCACAGCGCTATTGACTAGGAAAGGAGTCTTTTGCATCACAGTGACCATTCTGTAGGCATAAGGGATTAATAAATTTTTGGTGAGTAATAAATCACTTTCAGATGGGAATGTGTGGATTTGTAACTGCTTACATTCTAATTAGAGAGTCATTCAGATTCAATGACTGCATACAATTGTGGTTTTCCCTTATCTAATTTCTCAGACCTATGCTTTAGATTGTACGTGAAAATGCACCTCCTACATTAAGCATAATTATAAATCCCACCGTTAATGTATTTCCCATGGAATTTACAAGGTATCTCAGGGGAATGCTACAAATCCTTTAAGTAAAAAATACCACAATGCAATAAATAGCTATTTTTAATGGCATTTAGTATTTCCCCAAGATGTAATGTCTCACAGGACCTGAGTTCGGCAGAGACTCTGATTAGCCCTAAATACTTTACAAATCTGCTTCCACAAGTTGTGTGTCACTCTTTCCCCAGAGACATTTGAGATTGTTGTTTTCTTACCATAGTGGCTTCACTCAAAAGACTCTTCCATTTGGTTTATCAGGAGGTCTTGGGAGAGTTTTCTGACTCTTTTCTAGCCTGTTCAGACAGTGAGTTGAATAATTGCCATTGGTGTGCTAACTTTCAGAAAAGTTTAGGTTAACACTTATCTTTGGTTGTGATACTATTCCTTTTTATTGTAATCACTTAATCTAACTTTCTGCTATTTCTCTCAAATTTCAGACTAATGATACAATCTGCCGTTGTGTATTTATTGCCTGGGCACAAGCAGGATCTATGACAAATACTGCTTCAGAAAACTTCTTAGCAATACTTAATTCTTGTTTAGAAAGAGTGAACACACTCGGAAAAGTATGAGTCACTTATGAGAAGATACATAGTTTTAAAAGCACTTGAAAGAGTTGGAAATCACTGAGGTAACAGAGATAAAAAATATATCTCCAGTTTTTGGTATCGTCTAAACATCATAGCTGCATTATAACTAAGTTATATGTCACAAACAAACTGATGGATAACAGAATAAGTGAAAAACTCCAGTCACAGCAAGAGGGGAATACAGGACTGAGGATGTTAATTCATCATTCAGTGCTGTTTAATGACTCATATTCCACCCCATGATACTTAATCACAATGAAATGCTGCGAAGATGCACTGAAAAAAGTGGGATAATAGCTGACTCCCAGTGAATTTTCAGGTTGTTTTACTGGAAGTCAATCATAAATATTGCATAAAAAATGTAAAAAATGATAACAATCTAAGTTTCTCTAGTGATGATTATTGAAGCTATACAAAAACATTAAGTATGCTTTTAGATTTCCAAGTTTTAGTCTCTTGTGAAATACTTTTGCACATCTGACAAACTTCTTGAGTGTCAAGTACAACCTCATGTTTCTGTATTCCTTTTCAAAATGTCACTGTGTTGATTATCAGCATGGAGTTCTACAGTGCAGAAAAGACTGAAGGGATAGCATGGCAGAGAACACTTTTTCATTCTTTGAAGGAAAGAAAAAAGACATTCTGTTAACAGTGGATCTCTCCACACACAAGGCAAAATGTTCTTGTACTATTGTGGATTCAAAGAAGTTTGTAGATTTTTCATCACTTGCATGATGACTACAATAAATGATCATGGAACTGGCCTAGAAATTTAACGTATTTCATTTTAGAAGCAATTGCCAATGGATCATAACCAAAAATGGCAACGTTGCTGACAAAAGTGTATCAATAGTGCTTTTTGGAGGAGTGGAGAAGAAGAGGAAGTGCCCTTTCTACTTTCTTGAGAAATGAAGGTTAAATAAAGATGTTGGAGGAAACAATTTAAGTGTTATATAAGCTATATTAATATTTAAATGGTACTTCTATACTTCAAAGGGTTTTTATCTTGTTGACTGTCACTGAACTTCCAAGAATCTCTTTTTCATATATTTAATGTTTTGGGTGGATGGGTAATTTGGCAAATCACAAGATATGGATTAAGGCAAAATCCTCACAGGGGTATTGCCATTAAATTAAATACTTGGGAGTTAACATAGATGGCAGACAATAAGCTGGAAACTTGTAATAAGGAATCAAAATAAAATCTTACAAATGTTTAACATTATGCTTGTTCCCACATGTAAGCAATGTTACTGCAGTTATTAGAAAAACTTTCAGTGACTACAGCTGCATGTTTTTTCAAAAATGGACCTTAATTTTTTTCAAGAGTTTCAGGAAGGTAGGAAAAACAATCATATCTACAGAAAATTTGAAAGGGAGCTATAAAATCTGAAAACAAATCTAAATAGATGCTGGATTTTTTTTTACTAATTGGTGGAGTTGTTCAGTGTTGGAAAGCATCATTTTTTCTTATAAAAAATTAATTCTGTTTATTACTTTGAAATATAAAGCAAGTTAAATGAATAAATATACAGAACTTTAAACTTTGAATTATTTACTATGAAAAGTCCTTAGGAGGTACTGGAGCAGTTGCTGTTTGAAGGTTCAGTTCACTCAGATAATAAGAGCTTCTGGTGATTTGGTAGATATTTGGAGGAAAATAAAACTGGCAACAAGCTTGAAGATATTTTTCTGTCTTCAGGCTGCTAGAAATGTGGCACATTTATTTAGAAAGGAGGGAGGGATAGGGAGACAGTTTAAAAGAAAAAAATATAGTAGATAAACTAATGCTCCATTTTCAGCATCTCTCAGCTTGAAATACAATGAGGCACATAATGTCCCTGTAGCTACAGCAGGCTTCCTCATAAATACTGGTGACATGCTGAATCTTTTAAGAAAAGGGATGGAAGTCATTAGACTTCTCATTAATGGCATGGCTCTTGGATAAGAGACCTAATGACTGCTGAAGCATGAAAAGACACCCTGGCAACTGCTGATCTTCTGAAGGTTTCTTCCTCCCCTGCTATTTCCATTGGACCTTTTCTTTATAAACAGAGAGGAACTTGAAGTATAAGATGTAGACCGGTGACGTGAAAGATGTAGGACCTAAGCTGCAGCTTCTCACTGATAGTTTTCAGATCTCATTCAGTAACATGAAGGTTTTTTTTCTTAATTGCATGTGCAGTCCTATAGATGCTATAAAGCATGGGAACCAGAGTGCTTTAAAAATTGTTTCTACAGTCTTTGATTTAAATCAGCTTTTCTGATGTCTGTGACAGATGGTGAAAACTGAGATAACACCACAACTGCGTGAGGCAGAAGTAAATGTAAATTTAAAATGACTTAAAGTGCTTGCAAAGATTAATTACAGTATAGAGATATGCATGCCATAGCTGGCACAGTCTCTCTATATCATACGTAAGTATATTTGATTATATAAGTTCAAAAATAGCTTTTATGCAGTGACTAAGATGCCTTTTTATTTTTGATATGCTTTAACTTTCATAAATTCCTTTGATGTAAACCAAACTCTACTTTCTGTGTATCAGCCGTATGACTTATTTGGATATTTTGTTGTAAAATGTAAGAAAGAGAATATTCTGCTTCAGCTGTACTTTAACAAGCTGGATCATTCTTTATGTGCTTGCTTACAAATAACATCAATGCCACAGCAGGATGAAGAGTTAGTACATTTTAGCAAGAAACAGGGACACCATTTTCCCACTTTCTGCACTAAAAAAAAGCAGGTAGGTTGCCTAGGAGAGGACTGCAGGTACAAAATATTTTATGGTAATGAAGGTTATGAATTTGCAATAAATCAGATGTTCTAGGATTACTATTTAGTCATGCTCTCCTTCCTAAACGTAATGCAACTTATTGCATTAGAAAGAAGGCAGTGACAGATACATAGAATAAGTCCTGTGAAAGGAAAAGAAGGATCACTGCTTACCAATTAACAGCTTTCTATTTGAAAGGAAAACATCTATTTTGAAGACACTAGGTATGGAAACACTAATAACAGTCTGAAGCGGTAGAAGGGCATAAAATCTTTGGGAATAGCCAGGATGTTAACTTAGAAAAGCAACTGCCTTGCTCTTAGTTTCTGTTTTCTGTTGTTCCTGCATGGTCAGCTTTCTGGTACCCTTACCTCTAAGAAATAGGCCAAAGGGTGGCATTATCTAAATTAAAAAGAATCTTGTAGAGATTTATATGATCCAATGTTGCTGCTTGGCCAGAGCTTCTTTGCAATGTGAGTAGTGTTAGCCATTATTCTCTGGAGAGTGGTATCTGAAATTTCTGGGCTTGGGAAGGGGAAAAGGAGGTTATATGTCCTATCAGTTATCAGTCTAGAGCATGGGAGGACTGGGAGATAATCTCCAGGATCTGTCCTAGTGGTACATTTTTTGAAATGTGCAAATATCTGCTGTTGTCCCAGATTTTACTCAGAGACCATTCTTATTGTTGGGATTTCAAAGAACATAAGGTCAGTGTCCTTACAGGGGAAAGTTGAGTAAGCTGTACTTTTTTTTCTTCTACCATAATTGCTAAATTATGACTTGCAGACAGTTATATTTTTGGAGCAGATTCAGAAAAAAAGTAATAGTAGAATGATAGAGGTCACAGTGTAGCAAGGCAGCTTTCTATTTAGTTTTCAGTATAGTGAGTTTTAAATCATACCTAAATGTGAGTTTTCTACGTTTTTCCTATATATACTACAATTCACAAGTTATTTTGCTTCCTAAGAGATAACAATTTGTTTATCAGTTGATGCATCAGGAATTAGCATGATCTTTTTTTTCCATACATTTAGAGGGCTACTGCTTATTTTTTTATGAACACATTATTAAAATTGCTAAAAATATATATTGCATTAAACTGATCTACCATTTCATGCAAAATGACACATATTTTACAGCTAATTGGTTTTAAGTTTAAGAGTTCACATTGTCTTGCACATAGTGATGTGCACCTTTTTCTTCCCTCTTCTTTCTTTGCAGAAAAAAATCAAGTGTTTCCTCAATCTGCAGGATGAAGATTAAAGACCCTTAGCCTGTATATTTAGACATGCAGTCATTTTAGTGCAAATACAGGTGCCAAACAAGGATGCAGAAAGCATATTAACTATAATATGCTCTATCTTGCTATTAAAACAGCTATCTTGTTAGCTCAGGGAACAGGGCTCTGTTTAGCATTCCTCTACCACACTGTATGGCATACATGCTAAGCATGTTTATCATAAGCACAAACAAATTAACTCCTACAGGAAACACAGCACAATTGATTCTGAAAGTCACCTACAGAGATAACCTAGTCAAATACCTCTGGTCAAAGCAGAATCATCTAAAGCTGGTTGCCCTGGACCACATCCATTTGAATTTTGACTGTCTTCAGAGTCAGAGTCTCCAAAGCCTGGTCAGCATGTTCTGATGTTCAACCACCCTTACCACAACTTGAAAAGTGTTTTGTTCTTATGTTTCAACAGAACTTCCTATATTTATTTGTACCTAATACCTCTTGTTCTAACAGTGGATATCAATGTAAAGAATCTGTGTCTATCTTCTTTACTTTCTACAAGGTATTTACAAAAACTGATAGCATTCCCCTGTATGTTCTCTTCTCCATGCTGAACTGTTCCAGATCTCTCAGCCTTCCCGTACTGGAAAGATATTCCAAGAACTTTATTATCTTTGAGGTCATTTGCTGCTTTTACTTCAACATATCAATTTCTTTCTTCTGCTGGGCAACTCAGAACTAAACCAAATGTGACTCTATTGCGTGCATCATACAGATAACTTCTTAGATTTTGCATTCCCTTAAATCAATCATACAAGCTTCCTCCTTGTCCATGAAGGCGCACTTTTCTGATGAGCAAAGAGCTCTTTCTTTCCATGTAGGACTTTGTATTGGTATTGTTGTACTGGACTCTAAATCAGAATGCAATAGCTATCTGAAGGAAAATGTTGCCTTTGTGGTCTGAAAAACAATGGGAGCAAACTTGAAACACTGCCCTGAATCATTGCTCATCAGTAGTCAAACTGATAAGGAAAATAGTTAAATAGAAAGGGAGTGGGGTGAGGGGAGACTAGACAGAACAGATAATTTTGATATCTCAGAATCATTTTACTGAACAGCAATGATGGAAGTGAGTCATTTGCTCACTATGACTCAAGGACGTTTCATATAAAATCAAGATCTGTAATCTCTCTGCCTAGTGTAAATTATATTTGAATAGCAATAGGAAGACAAATGCTATTTATAAAAATGAGTGAAATCAGCTGCTGATTGGATAGTAAAAAAAAAATAATCTAAGTTGGAGATAAATCTTTGCAAACTTACACAGCTTAGAAGAAATGCATTTCAGCTTAATGTCAAGGAAGGCCATGTACAGTATGAGCAATACATACTATACATCTGTTTACCTATAGCTTTTTTCCTGGGTTGTAGCTTGTTAGTAAATAGGAAAAGTAGTTTTTACTCATTTTCAATAGAGTTAGAGAACTCAGCTAAACTCCTTGCATGTGGATGATCCTATTGATTCTCATTTCAGGAATTTTCACAAAGACAGAAAAATTGTGCAGTGGAATTGTCTTTCCTCAATTAGGTGAAAAATATATTGCATAGATGCAAAGTTACTGCTGTGCTGGTGGTAACATGGCATGACTCAGGATATTTCTAGGAGCGCAATTAAGTTCTTGCAAATTCTTGCACTTTGGTTTTGACATTTAGACCTTTTCAATGTAAGATTACAGAAATTGTGCCTGGCTGCAGTGTCTCATTTACTCATTACTGCCACTGTGGATGTGTTGGACAAAATTTGGCAACCTGACTCCAACTTCTGCTTACCTAATTGAATGGGAGAAAAACATCCAGGCAGAAAATATGGTGGAATTTTCCTTCTTTTCCTTCATCCCATACTGGCTTATCACACAGATTATATAATTTTGTCCAATCACCTTTTACATAGAGGCTAATAAACAGCACCACCCATGTTCATTAATCTAAAATATGGCCTAGAGTAGGTGAATTTTCATTAATCCTCAAATAAAGTATATTAAATTTGTAAGTTGACAACTTTATGCTAGTTGATCAAATATCAAAATATATTCTTGTATGTCTACATAGAAAGTTATGAAAAAATGCAAGTGAAATCATCCTCTGCTCATCACTTCTTCCTTCCCTCTTTAGAATAAAAGCCCCACAGTCCACAAAGACGATTTTGCCTCTGATTATGTGGGATCAGAGTGAAAAAGTAACTGTGTTACTTCTACAGAATACTGCTTTTCTCGTGTGATATCTTCAGGAAATTTTCTTCTCAAAAATTCCTTGTGTGACTGATCATGGTAAATGTAAATGAAACAATAATTTTTTCTTCTGCTATACTTTATTACAAAGTTAAAGGGACTGTGCATGGTTCATTGTGTAAAGACTAGCAGCCTCAATAAACATATAACTGTTATTCTGGTGTCAAAACCTTTCCATTGTATCAGCAATATAGTTGTTGCTTTCAGGAAAAAAAAAAAAAAAAAAAGAAAGAAGGAAAAAAAGACAAAAAGAAAGAAAAAAAGAGACGTGTGAGAGTTTTTGAAGTTTGTCATAATCTTCATGGTTGTTTTTTTTTTTCTGAACTTATTTTTGTACCTATTTTTCACTGCAGTTTTATCTTGGATGTATGTCTTAACTGAACTGTCCACAGCAAAAAGTTTTCCCCTCTACTAGTGGAAAAAGCCAGGAGAGAAAAATAAACCTGACTGGAAAAAATGATATGTTATTGTCTGGAATGTACTTAAGAAGCTGTGTGACAGGATTGCAGCTGTCCCCTGCTGTGGCCTGTCCTATTTCTAGTCATTACTATTTGATGCTTTCAGCACCAATAATCACCACTTGGCCTCTCTAAGAATGGTCATATTTGAGAGAGTCCAGGTGAGGATAGCTTAACAGTGCACTGGCAAGTCTTACTGCTGTGTTTTCTTGCAGAAGTGAGTATAGTGGCACAGCCTAATGGTGTTTTGGTTGTCATTGTAATGATGTTTTTTGCCCAAAATGATTCATCAGAAACAGATCACAAGAGGGAAAGGAAGAACTTTTTCCAGAACTGTTACGTTCTGCAGTGCTACCACAATAGACAAAGGCTTTTTTTCCTAAGGACTTGTCTGGTAACAAAAGCTTTTGTTACTTTATGAGAGTTTAAAGGTAAAATTGATTCTAACAAATTCCCATCTCTCATTAGCACAATGAAGAGTTGTTTGTACATATAATTGGTCTTGCTATTATTGTCAACAAAGTTAAAAGAGCCAATCCTTCTCAGCACGTATCTCCAGATGCAACAAATAAAGAAACTGATATCCTTATTAGTGTTGCTAAGCACCCCTAAAGGACACAGTGAGCAGAGAGGCAAACTGGACTCGTTTTGAACAAATTGTTCTTAAAGAGAACAAATAGTAAATGTATAACTTTCCTTTACATACAGAAGGTAATACTTCTTGATTTGGCAAGGTTTGGATTTTTTATTATGACCAGATACGGAATTTTCTGTTGGGGTAGCCACAAACAGTCTGGCACCAGCATAGCTTTTGCTTATCTTAAAAATAAATAAATAAATAAATAAAAATAAAAAAATAGAGTGATAGCTAATTAATTTTTAAAGCTAATTAATTTATGACTTCATTAAAATCTGACCAGCTTTAAGACTGCAAATCATGATCCAGCTTAAAATGGGCATAGTTATTTTGCAGATTAACTTGATACAGTTTTCACATTCAAGTAGGTGGAAGACTTTCCCCTAGCTTGGTAGTGAATTAATGCTCTAGCAGACTGGTTATTTTACATTCTAATCCTGTATCTTTCTTTTCCCTAACTACCATCAACATAGTTGGGTATATATGCCCTCCCTGTTATCCTATTTATCCTTATCTTGTGCCTCACCAGAACTATCAGTCTCATTAATATTTCATGCACAGATAGGGATAGACCAGTACTCTTCAGCCTAAAAGTCAGAGTGCTCACCTTGGGATGTTGTGTCAGCCACCATTATTCATGTCTTTTTTGTAATGGTGTTGAACAGATCCAACATTACTGAGAAAAGTCTGGGCTGCCTCCTCCCACAGCCCAGTGGTACTCTACAATGGTAATGTGACCATTGAGGTGCTCTGAAACAGACTGCTTTTCTGTGTTCATTCTTATAGTTAAACCCAATAAGAAATGTTTTGCTGTTAGCCAAGGAGAAAAATTGAAAAATTCTCTAATCCCTGAGCATTCTGGGAAGATGTCTGCTCCAATACCTGAAGCCTACTGTTTATCAGGAACAAAAACTTGGTTCTTTTCTAAAAAGAAAGAATGATACGAACATTGCAAATCCAAAGGATCTACAGAGATTCTTATGCATCTCAAGGAATTGGGTTTAAAAATAGAATGTCTACAGTAATCTCAAGGACTAAAGCCTAAAGCTATACAAATGCAACAGATAATTATTACCCAGGCAATCTTGTGCTTTTCAATAAAAGCTACCATTGGGTGGTTGTTGTTGTTGTTGTTGTTGTTTTTCCACTAGCAAAGAATAAATTTACAAATACATGGAGTTCTAAAATATATAAATAAAACTGGAAGAGTATTTGAAATAGTTAACAAGTTTTTATATCTGAAAATAAGAAATATGTTTGACATTTTTAATGGCATTTTTTCTCTTCACACGTTGAAAAGAATTTTTCTTTTGAGATAAGTAACTAAAAAAGTGATAGTTAAGAAAAAAGTGTAAGTAACTATGACATACATTCAAATACTTTTCTTCAAACAAGCTGTCAACTTCAACTTGACCTGAATTATTATTTCTTCTTTGTGTGGTTATTTTCCCTGAAACCCCTTTTTCTTCTCTACAGTGACCTCACTCACAATTCAACAGTATGTAAAAGGTCTCTTGGTAATCAAGCAGACTGCTTTAGTATGGATATAGAATGAATAAATGAGATTAATATCTCCATGAACATTTTCAAAGTTCAGCCAATTGGGAGTTCAATTCATGGGGGGGGGGATGGATGATTTGAAGGATGTGGGACCGTAGCAGAAAAATATCTTTTTCTGTCTTTTAACTCCCTAAGAAAGAAGCACTACTTTCAAGGAAGAAATTTCACACCAAAGTTTATCTAGTACTTCTTGAAATAGCTACCTTACCCCTCCTTTCTCCATCCCCCCCCCCCTTTTTTTTCCCCTTCCTTACCCCTTTCCCCTTTCCTCATCTTACAGTGAGGTTCTGGGCCACATCAAGCCCTAAAGGAAAAATAAGGAAGGTGTTGGCTCCTTAGGGTGTCCTCATCCTGTCGCTGGAGTACACTGATGAGTTCTGAAAACATTATTCTAGTTGAATGCTCCAGCACTAATTTAAAATTGCGTTATATTGAGCTTGAAATGCATTTTCAAGTCTTCTGTCCCCTCCCCACTCCCTCCTTGGCTTCATCATTTTACTGTACTTGGAAGAACTCACAGACACTCCTGTTCCTTTCTATAGGTTGGGTTGGGTTGCATCTGAGCCTCAGAAAGGCTCAAAGTCTTTAAAATCTTCCTAAATATTTCTGAATTAAATTAATTTCTGGATTATTAAATAAATATTGCTGGATTGTGTATCATTACCTTCCAAACAATTTTCTTCATTGTTTCAGTAAATAAAAAGTTTATCAAAGGTGAACCTTAGGTGAAGAGTAAGAAAAATAGTAATGGATAGTAACAGATTGCGTGCTTAATCTTTACGTGATGAATGTACAATGACCAATTATGTTTATCTAGATGCACCATATTTAAAAAAATAATTTGTTTTCATATATCTTGCTTTTATGGATTTGAGTAATATGTTAAAATTGTTATATATATAAACAGTACATATACTTTTGTACATATTGATAGTAATAATCTCTACTGAAATTGAGTGAATTTCTGCCCTAAGCATATTACTATTTATACAGCCAAAAAGTTAAAACACAGTGAATAAAAAACTAATGTAAGCTGTCCAGTAAGTTTGATAGATAATCAATTCAAAGAACAACCTGAAGTCAGTCTTTTCAATTAAAGAACAAAACTCTGTCAGAAAATACGAGCAATTAACCATAGAGTGATGCATATATTAAGAATGACAGGAAATAACAAATGATTGCCAATAGAATACCATAAATAGAATGCAGCTTAACTATATTGATTCTTTTCTCATTTTATTGGGAAGGAAAATGAATGTGATTTTTGGATGTGTGTATCATCAGCTGAGTTACTGAAGTGCTGACATGAGTATCTACCATATTTTTAGATAATACTAACAGAGAAAGTCTAGCAGCAGAACCCTCAGCTATAATTAGTAGACAAAATAAGTATCAGGGGTTTCTGTCCAGCTTACTTGGACTACAGACTGACTGACCTGCATTCTCTATCAGTGGCTAGATTAAGGGCAGTTTAGGTCTGTCTATGTTATATATGTAATAACTTCATAGCAAAACCAGGGAGGATTATTTAGGAGATAAATCTTGCAATAAGTATCAAAAGAGCTAAACATTAGATGGTCTTTCTTTCAAATGTATTCCAAAAAGATGGAAAATCAGATTTTGAAACATTTGTCATCTGTCCACAAGAACTACTTCCAAGTTAGGATTACTGTAAAAACAAGGTGGGTAAAACTGATAGAAAAAATATGCTTTATGGAGTATTATGGTAAGATTACTCTTTTCACGAGTTGATCCTTATGAACCCTATCCTAGTAGAGCTCAAAGCATGTTCAGAACTACCAATGTGAAAAATAGGCAAAGAAGATTAAATACACTTACCTAACGTATGCACATAGGAAGCTTAGACTTTTTTTTAGTAGAAAATCTAGTAATTTCTAGATCAAGCATCTAAACTTCAGTCCTGACAAAAAAGATGAACTAGAATGAATAATGATGTCAAATATCTGTAATCATCTAGAAGGTAAGAAAAGATGAGTAGCGGCAAACTGAATATGTATTAGCAAGTCAAATAAAAGAAATCTGATTTCCTTCCATAAAAAATGCTGTGGTTTTTTTGTTTGTTTGTTTGTTTTTGTATTTTAGCTAAGGCAAGGCTCTTAACGAAGTCTCCCGTGATGTTTTCATATGGAAGGCAGAGAAATACAATCTGCAATGAGGAAATGACTGGATAACAGTATCTGAAGAAGTAAATACTAGATGAAAGAGATAAAAGTAATCAGGTTCACGAGAGAAGATGTGAAACAGCCAGGCAGGTAGCTGCTCTAAGAAAAGACTCTGGGAATTACTACAGATCACAGGATGAAGGAATCTAAAAATGCCATGTGGTTGCACAGATCATCATGCTAGGATATCTTGTCAACTGAATTATCATTAGTAATATTTCCCATTAGTGAGACTTCACGCCATTTGGTGTTTCAAGAGGAGCTTCAGGAAGATGTATATTTGACTAAGAAAGGCACCAATCATTTATATAGGGTAAAGAGAAAAGAGCTTTTACAAAATAGCAACTGTTCAGTAAAAGGAAGAAAAAATTGAGAAGGATGTAACAAGAAACTTCAAATCTGAAAAGGCCGTAGCAAAAAAAAAAAAAAGTAAACCATGTATGTCTAAATCCATTCATGTCCAAAATGGATAAAGACAATATGAAATAGGTATAAAGGTCTGTATTAACTGTGAGGAAAAATTTTCACTTATTAAATGATACAGTGAAAGAGACTGACCAGTAAGCCCGCAGGGTCCCCATCACAAACGGTGAGAGCAGGTAATGAGCGAACTGGGGATAGAGGATGAACTAGACGACTTTTTGAATGCCCTTCCCTATCCTTTCATTTCCTTCATGTTTCATAAACCTTCGAGAATCTTTTGTTTTGTATTTTCAAAGCAAGAAGCACATTCATCATGTAAGTTAGCATCTCAAGTTTATGGTTCTATTTTCAAAAGCAGAGCGTTAGATCAGGTTCTGACAGTATCTCATTTCTTTCGTATAAAATTTATGATTATTTGACATCACAGCATTCACTGTAATCAAAGCAACTGCAGAAGGCAGAGACACTGTGGTGTTAAGGATGGCACCTTCAACAATGAGTGAGACTTTAGAATTGTCTTCTGACTTTTAAGTTCCATTTGAAATCTATGAACAGTATAATCTTCACTGCAGCTGGTCTGGATTTACAAATTCAACTACATTTGAACATTTTATTGTTAAATTATTAATAAAAAATGTTTGCCTTCCATAAACTGTTCTAGGTATCTAGATCCATTTTTAAAATTAAAACTATGATAGACATAACATATCTTGGTTCTCTGCTTTTTGCAAAAGAAGTTCTGTAACAGAAGGAAAATGGTAAGAGTGATTTTCAGCTATACTCAGTGTTAATAGAGACAAAGGGGGCCATTCACAGCTTGAATAAAGTTTATCTTCAATGAGCCAAAAATGCCCACAAATAAAGATAACTGGATCAAAACTTTTTGTTAAATAATAACTAGACATCCCTTAAAGATGATGTAAGACTGAAGAGATTTGACACCAACACCTATTTGTTCACATCTTCTTGTACTCTAAATTAATCTTTTTCTTTTAGCTGTTTTGCTGTTCCACTTACTTACTTCTTTGATGTATGTAACTTCCTGATTTTTATGTAACTTGCAGTTAACAGACGATAGCAAGAGAAAATTTTCAGGCTCCAAACAAAAAACTTATAAATCAGTGTTTTTAAGGTGCAACATTCCATTATAACTTTCTCATATAATAAAATAAAAGCTAACAGGTAATTACTGGACTTTATCTTATTAAAATAAGGTTGTGCACTGTATTACAGCTGGCAATAAATGCCCGCTTTTGGTTATTCAGTGTTTATGTATAATCAAAGACAATATTCTACAGATTGCAATCAGGATTTCAGATTACTTCTTTGCCTACCTGTCAGAAAATAAAAGGGAAAAAAAAAGGGCAGGAAGGTGAGGAAAAACTATTGTATCTTAGGGATAGTCAGAAAAATAGCTAAGCCAGCAATTTAAAATGATAGAATTTTGCTTTTATGCCATAACATAAACTGTTCTTGCTATACAAAAGCAAATTTCAGATGCTCTCGTACAATGACCACTCTTGGATCTAAGGGCCAAGCTGATGGCCAAAGATTCTGAGAGAGCCTGAATTAGCAGCTACCAGTGCTGTCTGACTCATGGGAAATAAGTAGAGGAAAATAAATACATACTCTGAGTATTCTAACAGGCAGGTGCTGCTTCTACAATCCTCTCTGTGCTCCCTGTATTTTCTTCAGCCTCTTTGATTGCCACTTGGCTCCCTTTCTCCGAAATCCCTAGCTAATCTCTTCTATATAGATTCTTTTGCCACCCTTATCGCTGTAGCATACAAGTGGCTGCCAGAAGCGCATTAATCAATGCATTAAGATGTCACACGTGTCTCATGTTCTTGTTCATCCACCTTCCAGAAGAAAAAAGAACCTGTGTGGAAACAGAGCATTATAGGTGATTCCCTCCCTGCCTTTACATCATATGTGTTCTAAAATGTTTGAGAAATCCAATAAAACCAAGAGCAAAAGTTTTTGTGAGACACCAGGTGAAAGGAAGAAACAAAATGTCATCAAAAGTCATCAAAATGACTGATGAATTGTTGCAACTGCCTAAGGACAGATGACATCTGTCCAGCCTGGAAGTAGTGAGGATGTGTACAATTAAGGATGAAACACTGCCTACTGGAATGAAACAGAATGCCTTTCCAGACAAGGATGAGTGGAGCCTCTCTTTCTGAATTTCTGTGAACCAAAGTCCTTCAGCATAACCATGATAACCAGAACAGCTGACATGAGGTATTTGCTCTGTGATCCAACAGATCACAGAAGTCCAGAATAGGCCATGTGATGGCCAAATACAGGCATTAAAAAGTGAAAACTCAAGCTCCTGAATATTAACTTTAAATGATTTTTTAGATTTTTTGCTTCAAGGTGATTTTTTTAAAAGCCACCCATATACATTGTGGTCATTTATATCCAAAGGTAAGAAAAATATTTCTTAGAAGCAAGAGAAGGTCACAGAATCGTTGAATGTGAGAAATTCAGGCTATTACGAGATCAGCTACTATTCCATGAAAACATTACATACAATTATGCGTACCAATTGTCCTGTTCCTTCAGTTGGGACAAAGTTGATTTTCTTCACAGAGTGTAGTATGATTCTATGTTTTGGCTTAAATAGAAAAATGGTAACATTTGATAACATAGTGACATTTTAGTTCTTGCTGAGCGGTGCTGTACAGTCAAGGATGTTTCAGCTTCTCTAACTGCCCTGCCAGTATTCCTACTCCAACCATGGTATAAATTCTGCTCTCTTTTATCTGGTGCAGGCAGCTTCATTATCAATGGAGTAAGAGAATGTTCACTATATGAGAAGCCAAGGAAAACCATGTGTGACTACAGGGGCAGAGAAGGATAGATTAACCTACAGGGTTGAGAATCTATCAACCACTGCATCTAAGGACAGATAATCCAGTGGACTTATAGCAGTCTCCGGGCTGACATAGTAGCTGATTTATGATTGATAACCTGCAGAAATACCACAGTGGTAACTAGATGACAACCTGCTACTTGAAATAAAAATCAATAAAAATAGACACCATTGTTATCTCTGGGATTAGCATCTGTCATAATTAAGTTTATAGTCTAACACCTTAGCAGCTACTCAAATTACTTTCATTATATTTATTTCTGTCATCCATGGTGAGTCAAGCTTATACTTTAGGTAGGACAACTTTCTCTTACAGCTTTCACGAATATAATTTCAAACTTTTTGATGCAAGGAAATTGGCCCTTTGGAGAACAAGACCAAAATGTGCTTTTTAATGTCTTCTCATCTTGTTAAAAGGAGGAGCTGCCATCTGTATGATCATTCACAGCTGATAAAACTAAACTATCTCACAAATCTATTTTTTATTATTTATTTTTAATAGACTATAACGCTTCTGAAGCACAGATGAAGTTTCAAAGGTATTTGATGGCATTAACAAACTTCTGAGGAGAGTTTCTCCCTGCATCATTGCCTCTAAGCAAATGGGGAAGAGCCAACTGAACTACAGTTCCTTTAGGGATCTGTTTTACTCATGAGACCTTCCAGAAGAAACATGAGTGAAAAATGCCTATGAGTTATTAACATACTACAAGTGATTTTCAATTAGTTTTATATTCATCTTCAGGATTAATGTTAATGACTAGAAAGAAGGAACAGCAAAGTCTAACACTGGCTGAGTGGCAACAAAAAGTTTCTGTTTCTAGAATAAAATTCACTTAATATGAAGTGTTTCTCTACCTTTTAATAGCTTACACAGACATATGTAGTCTTCAACAGAAGAGCCTCTTGAGATACAGATGTCAACACAGAGTTGACTTTATCCTTATCTACAAGAATTGAATAAAGCCGCCACATTTAATTCATACCTCCTAACAAAGGTGTTTCAACAACACTTGACAAGCATTAAACTTCTATCTTTTTTCAGTATCTCAGGTTTATACAATCAACTGTGTTGAAGATCCCAGTTTCTTACAACAAAATTTAACAAAGCCTGATGAAAACTGAGTATTTTAAGAAGGATTTGGGTCATACAAACATAAAGAGGCAAGATAAGTCACAGGATTAACTTCTCCAAAAGATAAAATACATTATTTTACTGTCTATGACTAAAGGTAACAACAACAACAACAACAACAAAAAAAAAAAAAAAAAAAAAAAAAGGATTAAAGACACATGGAGATAAAATTAAGTTGCTACTCAATACCTGACTGAAACAACAACAAAGTTACTCTGCAGAATTCCTAACAGAATCACAGAATCATAGGGGTTGTAAGGGATTTCTGGACATCATCTATTTCAACTCCTCTGTAGGTTTCCCACAGTAGACTGCAGGAAAGCAACCAAGCAGGTCTTGATTATCTCCAAAGATAGTTCACAACATCTCTGGGCAGCCTGTTCCAGTGCTCTGCAGCCCTCATAGTAAAGATTTTTTCTCTCATGTTCATATGGAATTTTGCAGTCCATTTTGTGCATTTCCCCTTGTTCTGTCGCTGCACACCACCAAGGAGAGACTGACCTGTCCACTTGACATTTGCCTTTTAGATACTTACAAACAGTGATAAGATCTCACCTCAGTCTTTTTCAGGCTGAACAGTCCCAGGTCTTTCCTCATAAGGGAGGTGGTCCAGGCCCCCAAACACCTCTCTGGCCTTCCAAGGGACTCTCTTCAGTAGTTCTTCAATAAGGTAGTAAGTACAACCTCAATAAGCTAGAAAGTATGCATAAATAAAACTAACTAATTATGGGTGAAAAGATAATGATAATGCTTGGAAAATCTGGGCAAATTGTAATTGTCTACAAAATAATATTTCATCACGTCCAGACATAAGGCATTTGTAATATCATTTTCTAAAATTATTGTTGTTGAAATCACTTAAAATAAACGCCAAAGTGAAGACACCTTTATGCCTAGTAAAATACAGACAGATATTTTGTACATTTGTTTGGGTTTTATGTCATATTGCATTAATTCTTGATCTTTGCCAAAATCTAATATTATTAGATATCTTCTAATTTTTCATGTGTGCATTAGTGTCACTGTGTCAATCAAGCTTTGGGAATTTCCCAAATACTGCAATTTTCTATATTGAAGTTCTCTATTTTTTCCAGTGCAGATTTGCATAATGAAATTAGAAGACTGCATTAAGCCTTTCTTTAAGGATGAAGTTGTTAGTGGTATTGGGAACAACCATTCTGCTGTGGTCACTCAGGAAGAACTGAAAACAGAATACATCAGAATGGACATCACAGGTATTTGTGCTCTTACATGTGGGATATTTTAGGAAGATTTTTTGTTTAAAATAGCAGTTCTATTTCTGAATTTCCCTGAGGTACCTATCCCACTTACATAGTGATTTTTTGCACTTAAAGGACATGAATACTGTTCTACAATTCAGTCTAACTAGATAAAAAATTCAGTACTCAACAACGTTGGCTTAGGAATAATGTTATTTTATAAAAAGCTAAAGGAATCAAACTATATTCTTACACATATTTTTAAAAGAGAAAATTTACATGGCATAGTAATATTTTTAAATAACTCATCTTCACCTTCTCTTTTCACTTGCTTAATTAGAATGACTCAGAATGAAATCTGCTGAAATAAACTAATTAAGGATGTTAACACCTTTGCTTCCACATGTCAAAATGAAGGTCTTCTTCTCCTTGTCTTTGCTATCCAGTGGATTCTTTAATATAGTTTGGAACTTTTAATGTTTTTCTTACTTTTTTTATTTCTTCAAAGTTGTTAAGATGCAACTGTCAATTATCCTCATATGTTTAGCAAACTATAAATTTATTTTTATCTTTTTTTTTTTCAATTAGAATTCTTTTTTTTTTTTTTATGTTCTTAATCAGCATGTCAATATTTTCCATGGGCCAAGACTACTACTTCTCTTCTGGATTCCCTCATCACTGTGGTTGGTGAGTTTATTGGCTTTCTGTCATGTGTCAGCCTGTATCCATGACCAGGAGGCAAAGTGACCCACAGATCCACACCCTAGGAAGGGGCTCTGGGGGAAGCAATAGTACAATATAATACAATATGATTAGAATTGAAGCTAAGAAATCAAATAAAACGAGTTTCCAAAACCAAAATCCTTATTCTAAAGCTGTAGGTGAAGCAGCCAGGGAGCAAAGAAAGTCTCATGACTCTGGTAGTTTTATCTTTCCCACCAAACAGAAAATGGAAATGGAAAAATGAAGTCTTCTGGGAGTTGTAGTTCATTCTTCTCTTCTGAGACCAGGAGACCAGAAAAATCACCATTCCACAGAACCATAGCATTAATTCTTTAACTCCCATAGTTATGATGTGGAATAATGATGACAAACCATAAAACCATGACATTTTCAGTGATAAAAGAGAACTGATCAATCAGATTTTTATTTCAAATTTACTAGCCTATATCTTCCTCTTGCATTCGTCTAAAAATGCTACCAAAACCCACCCTTGCTTAAAAAAACAGAGCATGAGCTTTATATGGTTTAAATAAAAAAAAAAGGACATTTAAAATACTCTGGTAACTTGGTTTGTTGGGTCAAATATATAATACTTTTCATAATGGTGATTTTAACCTAGAAAGTTCCACTGACGAGGGTTTCACCAGCTATTACATAGCATCCTCATTCAAGAATAATTTAAGTAGGAAATATAATATCTTAAAAGTTCTCATTTTTAAACCTTTAACTTCTCTGTTGATACTTTTAGATCAATTTCCTGATGGCAATGAGCCTACTTTATTTCTACTTCCCTTTCTTTTTTTGTTGCTTCCTGAACTCTACCCATTTCAGTCTCCCTGTCCTTTGCTAAATATACTCTTATTTCTACTCGTTGACACATAGCCTTAAATTTTGATAGTTCTCTCCTAAATTCACTTCTGATAAACTCAGATTTGTACCTTTCCTTACAGCCACTGGGATTCCTTTGACTGGATACAGAAGAATGCAAAATCTTCCATTCTATCATTTTCTTTGAACTGCCTTTCATTTGTTGCTCATCTAAATGGACATTTTCAAGAAAGTCTGTTGTTATTTTTTTGTTTGTTCGTTTTTCCCAGGGTTTTCAGCCTCCACTAATGTGGGTTTATGCTCTGAAAATCCTGTTCTAATAAAGCGCATAGGAAGATGCATCCTATCATCTTTACAGAAAACTTAGTCACCAGCTGCCCTAATCTAGGGGAACTCCATGAGTTGATGATTTTGGTGGTTAATGGGTTACAACATACTTTGCATGGCTTCCAGCTTACAAGAGTTTTCCAGAATTACTACCCAGCCAGAGCTTTCCTATGTGGGGATCAGACAGACTAATTTTTTGTGAAATATTTTGCTTGAGTTACAATGATCAAACAGGAGTCTGCATGAAAACTAGTGGAAGCAATAGAGCTTCAAGTGGCAGTATTTATGTGTTTGCCCTAGCTTCCCAGCTTTTATTTTTGTTTAGAAAATACACACTGTGAGTCACTGGGAATGTTAATAATTAAAGAATTTACCCTACAGGAAAGATACTCTTGCTTTTTTATGATGCTATGACTTGGACCATACAGAGAAGACATTTTTACTGTATTCCATGTACTGGCCATAGTATCATACCTTTAGCATATCTCATTGTTTTAAATTTTTATATTTTACCAATAATTTAACTATATTGAGAAAGTTCTTTTTTTAATCAGCTGATAAACTTAGTACAGTGAATTTTCAGTATTCTATTCTGCCCTTCCTACAATACACCCATGAAGATAAACATGTTCACAGGTTTTGAATTTTTGTATTTGCTTTTTTTCCCCCTTGTTTTCCTTTTTAAAACATCACTTTCCTTTGAAAGCACATGTAACTCAAGGGTATTCAGTTCTCATGTACCGGTTCTAATATTCATTTCCCAAATAAATACAACATGACTTTACTCTGCACACTGAGAATCTCAATTAATTTGCTTAGTCATTCACAGCATCTAATCTCAGACAGAACTCAACAATACCACACATAAGAAGAAAGAATGATTTGGCTTGTAAATGGCAAGTATAATGAGGAACAGGGATGAGGAATAGATCAGTACAGAGACTAAGGAATGACCATCTCAAATCTCATAGCTATTTTACAGATGAACTCTAATTATTTTACTGACCCTAACATTTATCAGAAGTGTCTCAGATAATATGAACAAAACTGAAGATAAATTTATGTTGTGCTGGAACGTGTAAAGAATGCTCATTGGTAGGAATATCTTTCATCTCTAACAAAGAACAAAATAGTGCTGTGCTTTCTGTAGATATTTTGCTTCAGCAAATTAAATAATATCTTTAATTTCACTCTTCAGCAAAAGCTCATGTAATAGCTAACTTCCCAATTAGACAAGTGTTCATATCAGAAAAGAAAGAGTAGCCCCTGAAACTATGTTGCTATTCAGAGTCCAGAAGACACAGTCTTAGGCAACAACCATAGCAATTTGGATGAGGCACTTGAGTGGAATTTAAGTCAGCTGCATGGTTTAAGTAATACCTGACAGTATCAGCATACAAAAGAGGCTATAACAGCCTACTACTTCTACTCATGTAGTCTGAATGAATTTATAACTATCTCTAATTGGGTATACAAAACCAAGGTTATTGTCAACTAGCAGTAAGGGAATGCATGCAGTTCCAGTTCATTATATGCACTGATGATACAAAGTTTTCTTCCCCACAAAAGAAATCCCAAATTCAATTTTTGAGTTCAGATTCCTTATTTGAAAAACTACGAGACATTTTGAGAGAAATCCTAGCAACTTGTGAAAGGTCATGAAAGTTAGTCTAATTCCTAGCCCTAAGTATTATAGATCCACACCATATTCAGACTTATTATCCATAAAATTGACTATAGTAAGGAAGACTTCACCGAGTTTGAAGGACTGTTACCAGCAAGATTATCTGTGATACCCACCCAGATGATGCCATTCATCACTACAATTAACCTCCCCATTTCTCTGGTAATACTGATTTAAGTCAGCTGCATTTAAGCCATTTTAAGAAACAAACTTTCCACCGAAAGTAAGTACTGCCTGGCAGGTGGTTTTTAATATGTTTTTTTTTTTCAGTCTTAATGGGAAAAAAAAACAAATAGAACTTTCAAAGAAGTCTATACAAGATTAGGGTTATTTTAAATTAGTTCCCTCTGCTTTTCACTATTTTTTTTTTTTTTTTTTTGTTGCAATGTTTCAGAAAATGTGGGGGTTTTGTTTGTTTGTTTGTTTGTTTTGTTTTGTTTGTTTGTTTTTGCCTGCAGGTAGGCAGCTTTGTCTCTTTTCACCAGAGCTAGAAGAAGGCAATACCAGTTAAAGTCAGAAGTTGGTAAAAGGGGATCTGATATTTTGAAAGGAATATCAGATGGGGTATGCTGCTTTTTTAGGGGCACCTCGGATTTGGGCATATTTTACTGCTGATGTGAATGAGATTCTTACAGTGTATTCAGAGAAGCAGATGACGCAATCAGAACCATGCAGTATGGAAGCTAATAAGTAAGCTTTGAATTCACAAATAGCTTTGATTAATTTTTTTAAGTGAGTAATCTAGTCATATGTTTTTGTTATAATACAATGTTTTAAAATAGCGATTATGTATTAGTGCTACTTTTGAACACTGGTATGGTATTCATGGTTGCTTTCTTAAATAGAAACTCATTAAGATTTAACAGGTGTTAATAGTTAAAATTTAATTAAAGTGATGTATGGAGCAATATCATCAACTAGGAAAAGAAGCCTTAAGCCAAAGAATGAGTTACAGAATATACACCGAACCAGCGTAAGGTTACTTTTACTAATACAGAGTGAAATCTAGTGACTACAAAACTAGAAAGTGTAAGGAAGATTTATATTTCTCCATAAACAGTTGGCTAGCAGCTATGAGCTTGAAAACAAACTGTAAAAATGAGTTTTCTGAACCACTTATTATTTTAATTTTCTGAACAAATTTTGAAGTATGCAATTTAATGTTTCTGTTAATGACATGAAGGGAAAAATGTATAAATATACATATTAATAAAGGAGAAGGAAATCAGGATAAGGACAGATTGCTAATACAAAGCAATATGGATAACTTGATTTATAGATGCAATAAACCACTGTGTGATTCAGTGGGTGACTGATGCAAGTTATCTGGTTTTATGTCTAAAGCCAAGGTGCCAACAACCAAATACGATGGGAGATTCTACCCAAGGGAGTGATGACTCCAAACAATGAACATAATCATGGAGATAGCCAATTGTAATGCCAATGAGAAACTTAGCCTAACGTCGTTCTTCAGAATGCAACTATTACAGTACTGATGTGATCATTACTGAAATACATTTTGTAATTTGGGAGTTCATATTTCTAGAAGGACTTGAAACTGAGTTGAGAAACTATTTTGGGTTTGGAGAGGAGCCCTGAACATTGTTAATGAGTTGGAGCTATACATTGCAGGTAGTGATTCAAGAACTTCAAGCAATTTAACTTATGAAACAGAAAATTAAGGAGCAATTAATCTGAAAGTGACACAAAGCAGATAATTCTGTCTAGAAAACAAAGTATAATACACAATGAAAAAAGAATGCTTCTTTAAAATAGAATTCAACTTTTTTCCAAAAAAATATTGCACTCTAGCTAAATTTCAACTATTCAGAAGAGCAATTCAGCTGCATTATTGAACTGGGGGAAAAGGAAACTGGTAGGAAAACTAGCAGTAAGTGCTTCGTGTCATTCTATTTGGATAGAAAATTAGGTATAACATTTGGATAGGAAATTATTCCATTTTTTTAGAGAAAATAGATGACTAAAAATTAAATTACTATTCTTATCTATATATTTGAGATAAAATTTCTTTGCCCTATATCTGAATGTGAATGAAGTAAAAAAATAGAGTTAGACTAGCCTTTCTTTTACTGTTTTTTGTGATAGGCTTGATTTAGATTACTACTTTCATTTGCAACCAAACAGCCTTTCTAAACTAATGCATTTTAAAATGCACTAATGTAGGTACAATATAGGTGTCCTGATATAGTTACAAATCAGTAGATAAAAAACTATTTTAGGCACATGGACTTTAACTCTTCTTTTCTTCCTCTTTAAGTCCATTATTCATTCTCAACTTAAAAAATTTCTTCTTGATTTGTAGTATGGTAAGTTAAGTGAAGCAAACATGATGACCTGTAAGTGGAAATTCCATAGTGATTAGTTTCATGCCTGCCTATCTGCATTCCTGCGCTGATTTTGTTTCAGCCAACTACAAGCTATTAAAAGCGCTTGCTGAAGAAAAATAAGTAGTATAAAAAGTTCTAAATCAAACTGTTTTCTTCACTGATTAATTCTGGAAAATCTGAAATCAGCTTACTGCTTCTGTGTTCATACAGATAAAATTATCTTTTTGGAAGTTTCTTGACGTAGTTCTTATAGAAGTATAGAACAAAATTTTTAAGGCTGGACTTTCTCTCCTTGATGTATGAAAGACCCTAAGATTCTACAAAAGTAGTTGTATGTTTAAAATGGTTGGAAACTTAAAACAGCTATTATTGAGCTTTGAAATGTACTGAATTCACTGAATTCATCTTCATTGTTAGCAATGGACTCCTTCCTACCAGAGAGCTATCACGGAAAATACAAACTTTAGGAGAGGAATTGAAATTGAACTTTTAAAACTGTGAATGTAACTTAATCATGCATAAATATCTTGTTTGTAAAGAGGAGCTGAGAGGACTTCATGCAGTAATTTTTCAGTCTTCCATCTTTTCCAGAAAGTTTTAACAAGATATGCTCTGATTTCCTTGCTCTCAGAAGAGCAAAGGAATGGTCTGTCTAGCCTAATTGGTTTATATTGTAAAGGTCACCTCCTAGAAAATCCCATGAAGCTAAAATACAATTAACTTTTCCATTCTAATGAATAGAAGCATACTGAAGAATCTCAAATAATGTTTATAAATACATAATAATGAATAAATACGTTAATTTTTGAAAATCTGTTTGTACATATAAGCTGGCCCAAAAAGAAGTGTGAAAATCGGCCAATTCTAAATTTTGATATCAATCTATGATAGAACAATTCTTAACTCTTACTGAAGAAAAAACAAACTGACAGCCCAAACTTTTTTTAGAGGATGACAAGGTAAGTCATCTGTAAATGAAGTAGTTAGCATAAGACAGCAACAAAGAAATGCATTATCACTGAGCTAAATAAATGAACAGGAAGAGATAGTTCTCAGAAAATAATGTGAAGTTACTAGCCAGGAGACCATTGCTGAATAAGGACTGATTTCTTCACTTCACCTTTCTTCCATTGAGGTTGATCATAGTAGCATTCACTGTATAATATATCCTCAAATACTTCACTCCCCCTGTTACTCTTCAATTTCTAGCCTAAGGAAGTTTTAATTTTGTATTTGAATATCAGGGTCTAGAAACAAAGTTGAATGCTACGTGTGTGTATGTGTGTGTGTGTATGTGTGTATATATATATATATTCATTAGTGACATAACCAGTGTTAGATTATCTCTAAAGTTTTCATAACACTTAAGCACTTAACTTGGAGTTGCCAAGTATTTTGAATCAACTAGCTCCTCTATGAAGACCTAGAAAGCAGACCTAGCATGCAAACACTCACAACAGAAGGTGAAGGCAATTCATTTTCCACTGCCACCTAAAGACTTTAGAGCTGACATATCAATGCTATCTCTCCCCCAGGAGCTTACTGTCATGTTTTTCCTTCCATAAACGTCCACATTTTTACTGTCACCAATATCTTTTTTTGTGTGTGGAGGCAGAAGAGGTCAGAGTATGTTTTTCTCTGAGGAAAGTAATTTTTTCAGAGCTCTCTGTCCTAAATGATGTTCACTTCTCCAAGAATAAAGCTAGCCCAGTATGAAACTACCCATGCTATATTTACTTAATGAAATAATGCTTTGTCAGAATACTGATTAAGATTTGGACAAGGTGAAGAAAAAAATAGTATTGTATTTTTAAAGACTCCTCACTTAGAAAACTTTGAAGTCTTTTTTTGGTTTGCAACAATTGTAAATAGTTTTGGACATTAATGGATACTGAAATCAGAAGAGTGGAAGTCCTCTCATTTGAATTTTCTTAACACCTGGAAAAAAAAATAATGAATAGCTATTTAGGAATTTCACTCTCAGATATAATACAGTGATGCTGTCGGAAAAGGAAAGGAGATATTTTAAGGAATCAGTCATATTTGGATATTCAAAATTTTTGTTAAAAGTACATCTATGAGAATTGCTCTTGAAAGCAATCCTTCCTATTTTAGTACGTTGGCCCATAATGTTAAATGCAGATGGTAGTATGAGAGTAGGGGCTGAACCTTTCAACCAATATTCTGTTACATGTTGTTGCTGTGTGACAGATGGCAGCAGAGGGACTGTCTGGCAGAATGCCATCTGACGTGGAAGTATATATGAAGCAAAGGTGTGTCACTGAATTCCTCCATGCTGAACAAATGTCACCCACTGATATTCATCAACACTGGCTGAATGTTTATGTGGACCAAACAAGTGGTGCATTTTAGCAGTGGTGACAGCAACATGAAAGACAAGCCATGTTCCAGACAGCCATGCACAGCTGTCATACCATGTAATGAAAAGCATCTCAATCAACTCACCTGTATGAATTGTTGGATTATGATTGTGAAACTGTGCACAGAGCTGACAATTTGGCATCAATGTGCTGGAAACAATTGTGGCAATTCTGGAATATTGCAAAGTTTGTCCTACAAATGGTCAAACAAGATCAGAAAGAACACCATATGCAAATTTTTCAGGACCTATTGAATCAGTACAAGGCTGAAGGTTTTTTCATCTCTCTGTTGCAGAATAGCAAGGTTCTAATGAGTCTACTGTGATTGTTTTGTGCCCATTTGTTTTTGATTTTCAAATTTAGCAAGAACACTAATGACAATTTGCAGTGGCATCTTTCAGTTTAACCAGTAAAGTTAGAAGCCTCTTCCCTATGAGATAACTGAAACGTTTCTGCAGTCATAAAAATTATTCTCTGTGCTTAATTTCATGGAAAAGAAAAAAAAGAAAAAAAGAACATAGAATATTGCATGCCTCTTTTTTTTTTTTTTTTTTTTTTTTTTTTTTTCCAGATGCTTACAGAATCGGAGAATGCTACTAACCTCTGAATGATTTAAACAGTTGTTTTTAACCTATTGGTTTTTTGTATATCCTGAATATTCATTACCCACCTGTCCTGAATAGAGAGGTCCCAGTAAACTACATAAATGACCATGGATGGCTCTTCTGAATTACCTCTGGCTGCCCTTGCTTCTATTTGCATGACCCTATTACATTTGCTTTCAAGCAGCATGCTGGGGTATGTGCTACTGTTTGAACAACAAAACTGTTATACAGAAAATGTTTTCTGAGGTTAGCAGTGTGAACTTCTCAAAATGCCAAGAAATCATAAGGCTACGTCTTTGACTACGTGAACACAAAGACATTTTATCATGTTCTCTTTCTCTGTGTTTAACAAATTTTACATAAATGAATTAATAAATAGTTATGTTTATTTTTATACATTTCAAAGACAACTGTAATTATTTATCATTTTTTCAGTGAAAAAGGAATTGCAGAAATATCATAAAGGATGATTTCTTAAATAGTTTTATAATAGGAATCCTACTTTAACTCTCCCTACTTGTTTGTTGGATTAAAAAAATGGTTCGAGGTCACTGGTGATAGGAAGCACGTCTTTCACAGAAAATAAATCTGTGAGAACCTATATTCTTTATTTGCTCTTGTATCATATATATTTCTTTCTGTATAAAATATTTTTTTACATACATAGACTCAAGTATTGTTATCTGTATCCTTATGCATAATTATTCTCCACCTTTTCTGGTCCTGAATATGCAATGCAATGAATTCTCTAGTATTTAAAAGAGACTGAGATTTGAGTTAGAGTTAACTGATAGAAATAAAATCCAAGAAGGTTAGAACAGAGTCTGAAGTTGAAGAAGGCCATTGGAAGAACTGGTGTGAGTTCTAAAGTTACCTCTTCTGAAGATACAATTTCTTTCTTTGTAAAATAGGTCAGGAGTTTTAAATTTAATATCAAAGTGCTGTGTTTCAAAGGAAGGTAAGAGATTTGGTCAGGGACTCCAAGTGTCTGCACAGTATTTTAGGGCTTTACAGTGCTTTAGTACTGTAGGAATTAGTACTTTAGTTCTGAGGTTTCAGCACTGAGGGTTTAGAATAACAAAATCACATAATGGTTTGGATTCAAAAGAGACCACCCATAGCTGCCCAGGGCTCCATCCAACCTGGCCTGGTGATGGAGCACCACAGCTTCTCTGGACAGCTGTGCCAGCACCTCATCAGTGCCTTCTGAGTAAAGAACTTCTCCCTTGTATCTAATCTAACCCTCCTTTAGTTTAAAATAATTATCCCTTGTCATATCATCTACAGTCTAAGAAAATGGACATATTTTATTTGTAGATCACTTTGAAAGTAATACCTCCAATTTATTTCCACAGAAAAACTGCAAGGAAGAGCACAATTCTCAGCTATAAATCACTACTTCTCAACAGTCACCACAATTACTTATGCATTTTTGCCAGTGATGAACAAGTGCCTGCATGCTGTGCTTTCAAACATCTGCACCAGCTGTGGTGACCCACTGTCTTCATCATCAGTTACATCCACTGTTTGGTTTCCATCATTGCTGAAAATGCATAGCTAACAGTGGTGACTGTGTTGAAAAATAGTGTTTTGTAGCTGAGAATCTGATCTATCAAACAATATTATTGTGCTTTTTTGTTATAGTTTCCATGAAAATAAATAGGTGTCATGACTTTCAGGATGACCCACGCATTAAGCCATTTATGAATAAGTGCATAGGTGAGGAGAAAAATTAATGTTAAACTAGCTAAGCACTTAGAACACTGGCTATAGAACCTGGGAAGCTAGGAACCTGGAGCACTGTCAACATATGGTGGAAAAGCTGTCCTACTGTATACATGTAAATACACCTGAAGTTACTTAGAAAATATGCATTTATTAACTTTCTACTTTCATCTTACTTGTTCAATAATATCCGTAGAAATTGTTTAGTTTAAGGTTAAGCATTGAATGGGCATGTATTCACTTCTTCTGACACAGCTCCTTGATGCAAAGTTATGCATCCTTGCCTAAGAGAAAATAGAGCTAACAAAGCTTCAGAGGAGCCAGCTAGAGAAAGGCAAAGCTGATGAACTGCATTTTGAATGATGGTACAGGGAGCTTCTCAGAGAGCAATATATAAAACTGCATAGACTAAATGGAATGTGTATGCTTCAGAACAGAGGCCAAAAGCCTAATATGATAAATGCTTATATATCTGTTCCACCTTATCTTTAAGAGTAGCCTTGCTGGCTGTGAGTGAACTGGGAACCTACATTGGTAACTTTGAGCATTAAGGGCTCAGCGCTTCAAACTCTTACAGGAATGAATAGGATTTAATACGACCTTACAGATTATGCTATGTTAGTGGCAATCCAGGAGAGAGATTTGTATCTATCAACTTCAGCGTAGAAAGAACACATCCTTTTATCACATGGGAAAAAGTGCTTTTCTCATTTTAGTAAGGCAATGAAGAAAAAACTTCAGCTTAGGATATTAAGGTTATCTTTAAAGTCTTAAACAGGTTAAAGTCTTAAACAGGTTCCTCTCCTGCATAACAATCTCACTCTTGAGATTGTGTGATTTTAACCTTCATCATCATCATGTGTACTGCATGTTTCATAAGGTCCTTCACTGTTGATGGGCAAAACAAGTACAAGCCCATGGCAATAAGAACTCAGGTTTTAGAAGAATGCTGGACCTTACAAGAATCTTGTTGGACTGAAATGGAGGACAGTATTTGCTCACACAGTCAGATACTTTGGTATATAAAAATCAGCATTACATTTTTCTTTCTTTCACTGGGGGAGGGGTTGGGGCATGGGCAGTTAGACTGCAGTATAGTTTTACCTGAACAGTAAAATATTTGAAGATGTGGAAAGTTCCCTCCTCACAACACATGGGGCCTCTCCAGAAAAATCTTTCCACATAAGAATATATTTGGCCATATATACCACTTTCCATTTGCTTTACATTTGATTAATGTGATGCCTGTAAGAACACATGCAAGCATTAGTTCTGATTAACTTTTATTGCACTGCAAGCATGTCTTTAACTTTTAAACCTAATTGGCCCTGTGCTTGTGTTTAGAACTGTTCTATAAAATGTAGCTGACCATGACTCACTGCAACCTTCTCAGACACAAAGAGGTGGTAAAGTTTTGAGAGAAATCATGTGACTGAACTTTTATACAGTCCCTTACTCAGATGAAACTGCTGGTCAGTATAGAGGAAGGCCTGAGATGTGAAAGGTGAACAATTTTGATACTTTTTTAGCCAACGCATTTTATACTTGTATTCTGTAAGTGAACTCTGTATGTTTTCGCTTAAATTTAAAACTTGGAATGGATGCCCTGAACTCAGTTAACAAATCCTCAGTGAAAATGTCAATAGCATGTCTGATATCAAAACATTCTTCTATCAAAACATTCAGCTAATGCTGAATGAATAAGTTGGCCTGAAACCTACAGTCTTTCTACTTGTGTATACAGCCAGTTGCAGAGCCAGGTTTTTGCTACCTTGGCTAGCTTCAACCTTGTTCTTTCCTTGCATTCTCCTGCTTGTCTGGGTGCATTTTGTGATTCTAGTTTTGTTCTCAATTTATGATCTGTCTGGAAGATATTCTTGTTCTGTGTTTGCAAAGTACTTGATGCAGGAGAATCTTATTCCTGGTTCCTAGAAATTAAAACAATATGAATATTAAACACTTTTTTCTGTTGAAAGCCAGGATATTGGGTATATCCTTTATGTGCTGAAAGCTGTTTTGGTTGCATGAGGTGCTGAGGAATAAAATTTGCAAAATATAGGCCAGATCATGTTCACAGAAATGTTTGAAAGTAAGCATCTCAGGTATTTGAGAATGTATTTGTCTGGATTCATACTATCTTTAAGGGGCACTTGTTATCTTCTCTTACAGTGTGTAATTCCATGTTAAGATATCCAGGAGGATGAGAATGTATGTCTTCCTACTGTCTGCTGACAGTGAGAGATAATTCATCATCCACTAAAGCTCTTTCCATCCTAGGTCTTGGCCTACATCCAGATTGTCCTAGGTCCAGAATACACTGGCTTTACCTAGATCAGCTTGTAATTGGCCTTTGGCTAACTCCTCTATGAGCCTCATTTGGTACTGGGTTATAAGCATTCAAAGCTGGTTTATTTGATGCTGGATAGATTAGCTTATTTTCTTGGAAAATGAGAATTGTTCATTTTCTGAGCATGTTTCAGGTTAGGTTGATTTAAATAACAAGTAAATCAAATTATTGGACTGTGATATAAAAATAATAAATATAATAAATAGTAGACCAGCCAATTATTCCTTTTGACCTGAAACTGTACGAACTTCACCCCTGAATGAAACTTTGTCCACTTAAAATAGACCATTTACTTCTATTTGTGAAGGTAAAAATCTGGTTGCTGGTCTTGTGTTCAAAGTTCCTTGGGAGTTAAAACATCTTACCTACGACAAACAGTTTCATTTCAGAGTTAAAGATGGCCTTTTTTCTTTTTTTGCTTCCCATATTCTGCTATTTTCTATCAAAGAATATTGGATAATAGTCAAACTGTAGGGAGAAAAAATACTTAATTTTCAAGAAGGTGAAATACCATGGTTGTCTGTCACAGATTGATATTGGCAATAACATTTATCAATCTCTAGAATTTAATTCCTAAAGACTGTGAATTTATCAATTTAAATATTCATGAAAATCAATTAAAAAGTTCTTTATGTTTGAATAGGCCTGTTTAGCTACTTGGCAGAACAAGAGTATACCCTGAAGTACTCTTCCAAAACAGTACTTAATGATGAAGAAATAGGACATTCACAGTTTCCCTCTGGAGCCTGCTCCAGAGACTAATAGATAACAGAAACAGATGAATTAATGGGTCAGGTTGGTAACTTCAAGGAAACTAAGGCACTTGATCTAAGCTCTTTTTAGGTGGGATTTCTGTCCTTGCTTTCCCATGCGTGTTTCCATGGCATTTTTTGGTAGAAAATAAAATATAATACAATAAAAAAGACATTTGTAGCATAAGCATTTCTTCTTCAAACTATATTTGTTAATTTTTTTATGGAAAAAGTATATTTTACTATGTTTTATTCTTCTTAACTGTGCTGAAACACTGTAATAGTGCAAGGTAGAACTGGTTTATCTGCGGCTTAAAGAACATTATCACGACCTAAGTCAGTAGCATACTTGTGAGACTTTCTGCCCTTCAACAGTGTAAAAAGAATAGCAGCTAGTTTTCAACCCCAGCTTGAGTTTTCAAGTATGACAGTTTAAAAAACTCTTTGAATAGTAAATGTAGGAATAATTGTGAAGAAATTAACACGACCCTGCCATGCGATTTTAATAATGTGTTTTTACATTTTATCTGCACTTAAAATATTCTGCTTCTTTTGTTACTCTCTGATCATCCTGGTGTCTGTTGCATCTTCTTCATCAAATATCAAAGGAATTTTACCGGACAAATCCAACTCTCATACATATTGCGATTCCTTTGTGAACAAGTTCAAACCTGACCTTTTTCTTGCCTTCATCTTCCCTCCATGGCAGTCAATTATGTCAGCTTTATAGCCTTTCTGTGTCACTGAAGAAGCACAGAGAAGCTATATACTAGGAGCTTTTCTTCAAAGTGCAACCAATCACCAAATTGCTGACTACGTTGTACTGTCGAACTTTTAACAGATAGGGGAATCTGATCACTTGTCATGGACCAAATTCTTTTTCCTTGTACCACGATGTTGGACATTTTGGAATATGTTAGGCTTGCTCCTGCCAAATATTTAAGCCTTCGGAGACAGTGTCTTATGTATGCACAGTGATTTATTCACGCTAGTTTGGTGTCCTTTACTGAATTCCATTCTAACATTAAAATAAAACTTAGCATGTGTTCAAAAAAGGAAAAAAAGAGCTAAGAAGTTGGTGGTGTTTTTTGTTTGTTTTTTTGTTTGTTTTTTATTTACAAGACTCTTGGAGTGAAATGTTACCAGGTCAGATCAAAGCCTTTGGTGGCAGAGCTCTGTTGTGCAGGGAAAGGGAAAGATTTATATGAGATTGCTGTCAGATATGCTTTACTGCATAAAAAACTTTCAAAAAACTTTATAAAATATGCTGAGCTGCATACACTGCACTTCACAGATTCCTGCAGATTTCCACACCTGTGCTTGCCAGAAATTATCTTCAACTGAAGATAATTACAGATTAGTTTACTAGTTATTAGAAAATAAAAATTTCTGGATAGTATGTAGCTAGGATATTGGAAGAAATCCATAAAGATTTCCTTTTATAGGAGTTGGAAACTTTGTATAAATTTTGTATAATAGAATTCTGGGGAGTTCCATTGTTTTTTTCTGGAGTGGGTTGTTTTTTGTTGTTGGTTTTGTTTGTTTTTTTTTTTGAGAGAGAGAGTTCTGAAGGCTGTTTCACCTATTAGGAAGTGAGGATGCAATAGCAGAAGAGCACTGAGCAAACTAACATTGGATGACTGCTAGGAATGGAAATGATGCTGGCAGAATCTTGGTCATGTAGAAAAGGATAGTGCTGACTCATTTTGAACAAACTGTCCTCTCTGCTCTTGGAGGGTTAAAAAAAAAAAAATGCCCCAAGTACCTGCCATCAAAAATGCAGAAAAAAGTCACTCATTAATGCACAATTTTTTTCTGCAATCATTAATAGAAAACATTTGAAAAAGCTGTGTTTTTTCACAGCTCTTGTAGAAACAGAAACATCCACTGTATGATTGCTTTAACAACAAAGGGCTTCTTTGGGATAATGCAGGAACAGTTTTGTTGAAATGCAAAAGTCTGGGGATTTCAAGAGATCTGAGAAGCCTTCACTTATTCAGTTGCTAATACTAGACTTTTAGCATGGACTTCCATGCTAGGGCCCTGTTTTGTGAACAGATGCAGAATTGTAACTCTACCTGAAAACATTTTTTCTTTCCTGAGACAAAAATGCATTGGAATGTATTCTCAAAACAGCCTTAAAAATGTCTTTGGTACCTTCTTCCTGTATTGTTTCTTGTTTTTCACTAGTTTAACTACAGGCCTCCAATGAAGGATCAGTCTTAATTACAGTTACACTACTATATGCATGTCAGTTTGGGATACTTTATAGATTATTGATGGAAAATAGGAAATAATACTTATAAAGTTATGGTGATTATCCTACTCTGATACTATGTTCATTGTAAAATTTCTGTTGACTTACACGGAAGAAGAAGCAAGTCTGAAATATCCACCTCTGCTACCCTTTACTGATGTTATCAGCTCTTTAATGTGCCTTAAAATAATTCCTTTCCCATACTTGATTGACACCTTTATTGATATAAGTCTTAATTATTGGTCTTTCTGGAGTCTTATTCTGTTAGAATTTCCTGTTAAAAACTCTCCTCAGAAAGAACTTACTGTGAGATATCAGTATATCTTCTAGGCATAAAGTAGAAAGCAATTGAACATTTAATAAAAATGTGATTTTAATTTTGAATATGGGGCTTTCTGATTTAGTATATCAAGTAGCAATCGCATGAAAGGATGATGAAGAACAGTGAGTAGACCAAATCATTGCCTCTTTTTCCTAGACTGTAAAAAATTCAGAATAAACTATCTCATTTCTAGAGCTTAAGAGATCTTTCCGCTTTAATGCAGTTTCTGCTCTGTGATAGGCTTAAAAAGAAGTCAGACAAACATCTATCTCCTTAACTCAATCTCTATACATATGACAAGATTATTGCACAATAGTGCAATATCAATATCTATAGTGCTGTGGTATGCCCTTAAGAATCTTTTGATAGTTTGAACATGCTAAGCTATGTCCAAATGATAACCCAACTTTTTAAAAGCTGCAATCAGAATACAGGGAGCTGGATAGTTTTCACTTCTCTTTGTATGCAACTCTCCACCTCCAAAATAAAAGTAGCAGGCTTTCTTCTTCTCATCATGGTTCATTCTATATATGATTAAGTTTTTAATTATTCAAGTATGTTTGAATAGATAGTGTGACTAGAAAAATGAAACCTAGCTCTCAGTTTGGATTTCAATTGATTGTTCCAGGCTGTTTGATGTGCAGCTGGTCTGAGCAGTTAAAGAGCATCTCCTACTGTTACTTGTTGCGGAAAAGAATAATCCTAGCTCATGTGATGGAGGAAGGTGTTTTCTGGACAAACTAGTCATGGTACTGTTGCTGGCTTCAATTACTAGTGTTGTTTGTGCTGCCTGTTCAGGAATGAATGCAAACATAAAACATAAAATATTATTCTATCTAAAAATACCTTCCTTGGAATCCTAAGTGAGAGACAAATTTCTGCTTGATTACTAGTCTTCTCATTCATATGAAGTTCCTATAAAGCTCTCCCTGTTTCTCCACTATTCTGTCAAAAGGAATAAAAATATTCCTATGGTTTTGTTGCACTCCTTATTTTTTTTTTTTAAGAATTGCACACTTTACTTTAAAAACACGATACCATAAGTTATTACAGTCTCTCTTAATAAGGACATTGAGTGCAGCTCTTTGATGCAGATGTTTACAAACTGATTTCCACTTACAGCTTTCTCAAAGCTTTGTTGTATCAAAATATCTGGAGAAATACTCCTTCTACAAGGGGATTTTCATGGGCTTGTTTGAACAATTTTTTTTTTTTTTCCTTTTCTACTGATGTTATTCAAAATAAGATTGCTGTTGATATCATTGAAATGCATTCTGGTGATTGAAAACCATTAACTTGGTTGTTGCTAATATTGAACAAAGATTTTAGGGGCGGGAAGGAATGTCATTCTCCAGTCTTTTATTTTGTATCTTCCAAAACAGAGACACCACTCATAAGACAGTTTCTTCCTTAATTCTTGATAGAGGTTGAAAATTGCAGGTTTGTGGAATTAAACGTCTCTCTAATAGCCTAAAGGTCACAAGAATAATACCTTTAATGAAGTATTTGTTTTACTTCTTCATCGTAAAATAACACACATCAATCATACTGCTAAATTTGAAGCATTTTTCCTCTCTGCATTAAGTAGTTATGCTGAACTAACATAGTATTTAGATATGTTGATACTCTGTTCCACATGTTCTGGATGAGTAACCAGTGGCTTATCAGGGCTTCTTAAGCATCCACCCTTAACTGTGAACACCTGGTAGTCAGTGTGGTTCTGCAAGGTGAACTAGTGCCTGCTTACCTTTCCCTTGGAGGGATACCTGTCGCTTAGGAGTCACTGACTGGGAACAGCTGCTCTGTTCCATGCCCTACTAATTCCTCCAGGTTATCCATTAGGCTAGGGAGAGAAAATTGTTATGTTTGTTTGTTTTTTTAATAGAAAGTAATTAGATAACAGTAAGTGAGATAAACCACACAACTCATCTATCTAGAATGTCAGCAGTTTTAGTGCAAAACAATAAAATACAACAAACAACCCTACTATGGGTACAGTAGATACGAGATCTGTTCTGTAATAGACATTTATAATACCAGGAAATTGAAAACACTTTAAATAAAATTTTCTAGGCAAATGTCTGGTTACACACACACACAGAGAATAAAACTAGAATTTCAGGTCAACATGTTCTACTATTAATCATATTAGAGGCAAAAGACACTGAAGCTGTTCTTTTGCCCGTGTTGAAAATACTCTACCTTCAGAATGCCTTCTTGCCTTGAAGCAACAGTTGATATGGGAAGGCATCTTTGTAAAACTGGCCTTGATGTGGCAAAGCTAAACATAACAGAGAAATTGCTAGCATCTACTGTGTGGGTAGAAGACATATCTTGAGTATGACAATGAAACTTTCTTGCACACTCTGAGTAGGCTTCATCTCTCCATGTTCTCATTGTGCCATGGCTGTGTGTGTGCCACCCCAGCGGGAAAACTTTGTGTGTTCCTACAGAAATTGCTCTTGACATGCTAGAGTTGTTTTGACAGGAGATGGAAAAAATAAGACATGGAACTGGAGAAAATATCACTACTGTGCTCTCCGTTTTCCAGTTGGTCTGCTGATGCCCAGTCTGCAAGGAAAATGAAAATAGAACAAAAATGTGGTACTGTGGCAATGTCAGTACAGTGAATGGCAAGTATGAAGGCATGACAGTATAGAATTGGAAGAGGATGGAGGGAAATCTTTCTGAAATGCAACGAAGAATCAACTAGGAGGTTTAGACATGGATGTAGAAGGCAATGAGATTACCTGCAAAGTTGCAGGCAAATATGAAGAAAGCAGCATTGCCTGAGATTTGCAGAGTCCCTGTGATGAATTTAGATGCCTCTTTCCCAGACGTTAATGGAAGCTGTATCCTAAAATCTTAATCATTTTATCTGTGACAGCAAGCTGCAGACAGCAAATTGTATGATCAGTTATTTGAACTCACAAGGGAAAAAGAAATCTTCTTATGGATGCTAGCCATCCATAAGTTCACACTTATAAGCCTTGGTCATAAAAAGGTAATTCAGCAACAGATGAGGAAGGCAAACACCTGTATAGACTCTGAGCCTTGCTAAGAGCCAGCTGATCAAGTGGTTCTGACCTTCTCTCCAGTAGAGGGCAGCGATACACAAAAACTAACTGTATTTTCAAACTTAAATTTTTGTAACATGGTAAATATCAGCATTTTCAAGAAGATCATGTAAGCATGTATCTAGTTTAATTATCTAGTGATGACAGCTCATATAATGACCCCTTTCACAATCATTCAAAGCAAAGAGAATTTCCTCCAGGAAGAAAACAATCCTGAAAGCATGAGTGTAATACATAATAAGGGTATTTGCATTTTGAGTTTCTTAAACTACAGATGGTTGAAGATATTAATATTGAACTATCTCAGCTACCCAGGCCTTTTAAAATGTTTCCTTTCCAATTCCCATGTGTCTGATCTGAGAACCATTTCTGAACATTTTTCTTCCAGGCTTTGCTTTCTTCATTTGTTCCTTGTTCACCTACATTTGTTTACTGTCTGTACTGGAACCCTCTGTTTCACAACCTGTTCTCAGTTTTCTCTCCGAGTGCCATCTTTCACACAACCCTATAAAGAATTTTTACTCTGATCTTGGAAATCTCCCCAAGTTACATGTTTTCTGAGACACCTGTGGGTACAAGGACGACCAGTACAGATGAATGTTTCTCATAAAACTAAAAGGATGGGCAGCCCACAAAGACCACCTACGTTATGAAGTGCATCTTCAATTTCTTACTCCTTGAAGATACGGATTCCTCTAGATCAGTTGGGAAGTGAATTAGTACCAAAACTGCCTTCTCCCAACCTCTTGACCCAAACAAACAACAAGCTGATTCACAGTAAGGAGGGTGAGTAAAAAGAAAGAAAATTTCTACGCCTCACTGTATTTTGAGTTGTGATAAGCTAATGCAAAAATTTGTACTGTTTCTCTCTATTTCTTCAACCTTCAAAAGAATCTGGCTCTATTTCACTACTGGAAATTTGTACGGAGCTAAAAAAATATATTCCACATTTTCATTACTACCTAGTTCTACTAACTAACTTCATCAACACATTAAATATAAATATTTTTGTACAACTATCACACTCAATATGACTAAATCTTCCTTATGACTTCACAGGCCAATGAGGGCAGGCTAAATCTTCACAAAATTACACAGAAAAACTAAATACTTTCTTGTACAAGGTGTTCACAAATCCTTGTATTTTAAACATCAGATTATGCTGGATTTGAAGCTAGTTTGAAAATAATCTTCATGACAACAAGTCAAAAAAATCTTTCTAAGGCCTGAACTAATCTATTGCAGACGATACCGTTTTACGTACAAACAGAACAAAGTAATTAATCCTGTACCATTTAACTTAATTATCTGAGTTAGCTCAGATTCAGCATCCATGTTTCAGTTGAAGAACCAAAAGGACATGCAATCTTTATGTTATTTTTTTTAAATGTAATTTATTAACTGTGTCATACTGACTCAATTTCTACACCTTTAGTAAGAATACATTTTGTCTGGATTTTCTTGCAGGACCTGTGGGAAGTCACAGAGTATTCAAAGCTAAATTCTAATACAAACTTTCTAATTATTCCCTCTTTACATCACCTATTGTGTTTACAGCAACAACAAAACAACAATAATAATAATAGTAATAGTAATAATAATAATAATAATAATAAATTAAAAGATTGACCTCTTTCTCTTGCTTTGTCAGTTGGTTGCTTCCTAATTAACATAATTATCAGTCATCAGAATTTCCTAGCCTAGATATGACCTACATATGTAATTAAAAATGTCAACACTTCCTCCTCTGGATGCCCTGAAGACATTAGATCTACATCATTCACTGTAAGGAAACAGAAACTCATATAAGCCATGTATAAGACATCCCTATGAAAACTTCTTCTCTGCCTAAAAGACTAAAAATAACCCTTTTTCTATTACAAATAATAAAATATCAAGGCCATTTCCCACAAACTTTTCCTCATTTAAGGCTTAATGTAATCACATCTTGAAACTTGCCGGCATGACCCACTGTTGACCTTATAGTTGACCCTAAAAGAATTACTATAAGAATAATTTGCTCTTCAATGAATTGTATGTCAAAAATTGTTTATATGTAGATGTAGGTATGTCTCCAGCATACAGACATAATATTTATTGTTTAGCAAATAATTGATTTGAACATATTGCTGTTGTTCAAGACCCTTTTATTGGCTCATATAGCAAACCTGAAATTTGAGTTTACATGACTGGATGTAAAAGTATCCTGTCGTGCAATGTCACGGAACAGCACAGCCTTTCACCACGCTTTCAGTTTCATACATAAATGCATGTATATTTTTGTGAATATCTTTTTCACTTCTAGCTTTTTATGAGCTATAAAGAATACAGCTGAACACAACTCACACAGGGATTCTCCCCAGCGCTCAAGCCTGTCATCCTTTACACCCTACATGCTACTGTTCACCCCCACGGAGGAACAACGAGTTATTTCACTGCCACCACGACCCGCAAGCTTTGCGGAGCCCCACTGCCAGTCCTCTCCCACCGGCTCCGCGCTCTCTCCACACGCCCGGCTCTCAGAAGGCCGAGACGCTGAGGGCGGCGCCCTCCGCTCCCGGGCGGCAGCGAACGGCTCCGGGCAGCGCTGTGCGGCACTGCGCGGAGGGCAGCGCGCCGGCCTTTCCCTTGGGAAGCGCCGCAGACACGTCTGCGTGGAACGCCGTGAGGGTGGGGGGAGCTCCTTAGGCGGCCCTTTCCTCGCCCCCCCCCCCCCCCCCCCCCCGTTGGTTTTCGGGGGGGGGGGGGAGAGAGGATCGGTGTTTTTTTGTTGTTGTTTCTCTCGAGTTGCTCTCCCAAGTGTCGCTCCGACAAGGGTGCAATGATGTCCCCGGGAATAAATACCCAAAGGAGTCTTTTCTGAAGGCGCGTCCTTGAGATCGGGAGTGGGAGCGAAGAGCAGCGGCTGCGGAGCCGCGAGGCAGCACGCTGGCGGCTCGCGGTGCCCGGCCGTCGTAGTAGCGAGCGGCTCCTTCGGTGGTTGGGCTGGGGAGCGCTGGGCTCCTCCTCCTCTTCCCCCCCAAGCCGTGCACAGCCGGGTATGTGGCTGACTAGTCTCCCCCCGTGTCTTTCTTTTCCATGGGTATACACACCGAGACTCGCACATGACAGTACTTCGGCGCGAGAGCCGGTGCATCGCCAGGAGGGCTGTGCTTCCACTCCTGGCACGCACACACACACAGATACACGCTGCTGCTGCTGCTGCCGCCGCTGGAAGTCTTTCTACACAGGGATTAGCAGCCGCCTGCCTCCCTCCTCTCTTTCTTCTCCTTTTCCTTCCCTCTCTCCTTTCCCACAAACGCTTGACTAACGGACGGCGGGCAGAAAAAAGGTAAATGCTTGCGTGCGTGCGTGCTTGCTGTTTGCTGACAATAGCGACGGGTGATCGCTCCCTGGCAGCGCGCTGCGCAGCTCTGCTCCCAGGCAGCAGCCTGCCCTCCTGCCGCGCCGGCGGCTGCCGCTCCCCGGGACTCTCCTCCCGGGGGGATCGCGTTGGCTGCGAGAGGTGTTGCTTCCCCAGTCCCCCCCCCGGACGGGGTGGCAGAGGTTACAGCTGCCGTGCTCCTGAGCGCTTGCCACCTCATCCTGGCAGTATGGGGGAGTGCCGAGCGAAAGGTTGCGCGGGATGAAGGTTGTTATTAATCGCCTGGTGCGCGAAGGAGAGAGCTCTTTTAGCTTTGGCGGGGAACCCGTGCATTATTAATCAGGGCTGGCGAGTGGCAAAGGAGCACCAGCCCTACACCGACTCTCCCCCAGTCCACCGTTTGCTGCATCATTCAACAGAGTAATTTCTAGCTGGCCTCGCGTCGTGGGGCTTTTCTCTGACTAACCCTGCGGCGGGGATTTCGGCAGACGCCGGAGGTAGCGCCGATAGGGGCGATCCTTCTCCTGGTCCCGGAGGGGGAGCGAGGCGCGGGCAGGCAGCGCTGCCGCGACCGGCGGTGTGCGGGCTCCGTACCTCAGAGCCCCCGGACGCCGGACGGGCTGACAACTACTTGCCGCCTGTTGTTGCGGCCGAGTTGCCCCGCGCCCCTCCTTGGCAGAAGAAGAGAAGCAGGATGAATTTTTGCCTCTCTTCCCCCCTCCCCCCCCCAGCCAAGCCGAGAGGCGGTGCTGTGCGGGGCAGCTCCGGCCAAAGAACCGCGAGTCTCGCCCAAAGCCGGGTTGCGGCAGCGACAAGCCGGGCTTCCGTTCAGGGGGCTTTCTGCATATCAAGAAGGGAAGGGATGCAGGCGGCATAGAGGAGCCCGCGATGTCCGGCCGCCTCCATGAGGATGGCAGGGAGGAGGAATAGGGTCAGCCTTACAGCTGGGCCGCTGCTATGCCTCAGCCGGCTCTCCCGAGGCGGCGGGCAGCCCGGTGGGTGCTTAGCGCAGAGCCGGCGGCCCGCGGAAGTAATGAGGCGCAGGTGTAGGCGTTTAGCGGCCGAGAGAGGCGATGACAGCAGCGGCAGCAGCTCGGGAGGGGTTAAAGCGCTCCCTGGAGAGCCCCGGCTCCCTGGGCACTGCTCTACGTGCGCTGAGATGGGAGTGTAGGGATGGGGACGCGAGCAGCCCCGCTTTTCTCAGTTCCTCCGGGAAACGAGGTGTTTGGCAAGGTCTGTTATATAATTGCGTCTTTGTAGCATCGTTTTTATTACAGCCGGCTCGGGATGCCGGGAAAGCAAGTGTTGTAGCATGCCCGTTTCTGTAGCAGGCTGGTGTTCGTGCGAGAGCTGGGAGAAAAATTATGGAGTGATTAATATTTAACAGGAAGTACTTCGGTGTCGCGCATGATTGATTTCGGGTAATCCCATTTCATTCAAGTTGTTTTGTACACCTGTCAGAGATACGTAAACACTGTGTTAAGGACAGAAAGCAAAAATAAATAATAAAAAAGTAATAGAGGTGAAAATAGTGAGAAACATTGCTCATCTGTGAAATTAATTATATAAAAGAGTTGTTTAACCTTTTAGCCTACTTATAAACATAAGGTAGGTGTGCTTGTAGGCACGGCGTGTGCTCAGCTGGTTATGTCGGGTTGTATTTCAATTTTAATGCGCCTTTAAAAAGGCAACGCTAATTTCAACCAGTGTGGGGATCCAGTGCAGGTGTTTCCTCCTCTCTTAAAAGAGGTGGGTTTGATCGGCGTTCCCTCATCCGAGTAATCACTATGGATCCAAAAGTCCAAGTGATATTCTGAGATAAATGTATTGATAGTAATAACAATTATGAGGTTTTTTTTAATGCTAGCAACAGAGTTCCTTATTTTCTTCTGTGTAGCCTACTTATCTGTCTGATAATATGTATTTCAGAACTATTGAAAGTAGATGTTGTAAGTTAATGAAAATGAGTGGGAGGAGGTCATCAGATATTTTTACTGTGAAGGGTACAACAATGTTCTACTGTATGTATCCTCCTGAACTAAATTTGTCTTTCTCACCACAGCTAACTACATTGAATATACATGCTCAGAAGGAGCTTTCTGGTCTGTTTCTTAGGGAGTTAACACTTGTATGCACGTCAGCATGATCTCTGTTAGATGTTGCTATGCTGTCCTTCCTGTAGAGGTAGGTGGTGCCTTTCAGTGTAGCCTTAACTAGCAGCATTGCCACATGGAAATACAAAAAGAACATCATGAATAATGAATGACCTAGTAAAATCCAGAGTCGATCCTGTACCACAAGGCAGTAGTAAGGAGCCACCATGCTGTGTTCTCATTTTGTTGCAGTTCTCACTCCTGGCTCATACCAGCCAGTAACTCAAGTTTCCACTCAAGCTGTGGAAGATAGGCACAATGATCTCAAATGGGCATTGCTGTTTTAAGAAGATGGAGCTCAAGGCACTGGAGCATGAGATAGTTTATTCAGCCCTTAATCTCTGTAACCAAACTTAATTTTTACATCCTCTGCTGCTGTATTATCTCTCAAGATTTAAGAAAGCTATCTTTGTTGGGGGCACAGAACTAATACTTGTTCTCCTCTTATTCCAAAATTTGCACTCGTGCATGAAGCTCATCCAAAGAAACCTGAAAAAGGGATCTCCATGGTAACGAGAGAGAGAGAGATTTTCCTTCCTCACCGTAGGTCAGGATGAGACGCCTACCCGTTTGTTAACTAGTGGCAGCATTCGTTGGCACCTTTCTCTTTGTGGTGACTTTGCTGGGGTGTGTTTTTACTGTTGGCTCCTGCTCCCAGAGCATGGCTCTTGAGAACAGTGTCACACCAGTGCAGTGCACAGTTCCTGTGTCTCTCCCACTCTCATCCTTCCCTTCCACTTGCCTCACACTTCAGGTTCCCATGCCTGTATGATTTGGTTATGGAATTTGAGGAAATAACCTGTTTTCACTATGAGGCTTTTTACTCAAAGGCCTGTTTTGGCACTCACTGTATGTACGGCATAACCTTATTTCTCAGACAGTCTCAGAATGAAGGGCAGTCATCTCCTTCTTGTCTCTTTTATTTGCCTGTGTTCTTTTTTTGAGCAGTTTTTCTCTTGGTGTCTGCAGAGGTTTTGTGGCAGCAAATCCTACCAGGGAGTAGCATTATTTTGCAAGCCACTATGTGATACAAAGATTCCTGTGTGGAAATGCTCATGGTTTAAAAAAAAAAAAAAAAAAAAAAAAAAAAAGTCTTGATTTTGCACTGACTCTGTCACCATAGATCAGTAGTGGAGAACATTACTTTCTACGGTAGCTTTTTCTTTTTTAATTTTTAGATGAGATGTAGTTGTTCATTTTTATTGTTGTTCTTTCTATTTTATGTTACTTGAAGAATAGTCTGCATGTGCTATGTCTCAGTGCAAGGTAAGGTAAATGTGGATGCTTTCTGACAACGGGAGGATCAGAAATGGATAGTTATAACTTTCACTAAGGAATAGAGCATATTTTCTCTTCTCCTGTTCCTTTCTATATTCAGTTATCATAGCTAAGATCTCATGAGAGGATACCAAATGACTTTTTAAATGGTTCCCTTAGGCTGCTGATGCACCAGGTCTCTCTGGGCATATTTCCAGTTATTTTGCCTTTCCCAGTGACATAGCTTGGGATAATTTGAAAACAACCATCTTAATATAAGACAGCAGACATCATTTATTGCTGGGCAGTATGTCATTTGTGACTGTAATTGGAAGACAGATGCTAATGCTGATTTTAGCCTTCTTAACTTGTCTCATTGGCAGATTGTCTACAGAAACACTTCACTGTGCTTGGAAATCATGCAATATATTTCTACCTTTCTGTATCCCTGTTTCTGAAAGAATTGCCAAATATGCTATTTGAGGGCTAGTATGCTCATAATCTGGCTTGTTGTGTAAATCTGATTTAATGCATATTTTCAGTGTCTTCTACTAGACATGGATAATTTTACAAGAGTAGTCTGTGTAGCTTCTTTCTTTAATCTTTGTATACAAGAAACTTCCGTTACCTTTCCGCATGATGTTTTGTCCGTGTATAGGTAGTATTTCAATGGCTATCATTCAGCTCATTCACTTAGCTTTGAAAATTTTACCATTGCTTTTAAGTAACCCGAAGTTTTTTATCTTCTGATTAATTAATTTATTTTATTTATTTATTTTAACGCCAAAGAAACTAGGATTTTGGGGAATGGACTTCTAACGGCATGAAGGAAATGTACAATTACAGGTAGTTAGAACCAGGTTTTTAATCTCAGTGTTTTAGGTGGCAAAAATGTGTGACCAGCTCATAGTCAAAAATCTCAACAGTTCTAGGCAATGTGTTGGATCTAGGAGGAGAGGTTGTTTTTTGTGTTTTTTTGGGGGTGTTTTTTTTTCTTAGCACTGAGTTAGGTTGCAATAACTTGTGCTAATGTGTAACAACTTAGAGGTTTCAATTTATTAACTGTCTGATATGCCAATGTAATAACTGTGCTGAATCTTGGCAAGGATTCCTTGAGTTTTCCTCTATTTTGTGAAAAGGAGGAGTGAAAATGTTAGGGATGCCCAAAACATTAGTGTAAGAATAGTGATGAAATTTCAGTTCCATGCAACAGGCATGAATTATACTTGAAGATAACTGCTTTCAAGGGGTATGTTGATAAAATGAAAACAGTTATTTTTTTTAAATAATAAACAGTGGAATTTTTCCAGCCAACTTCCCGAGTGTTACTTGTTGCTAATTCCATACTTGTTGATGCACTTGTCTGGTGTGTCTGTATAATTTCCAGGTGAAACATGATGATGTATCTACCTGATTGGTGGACAGTAACAGTAAGAAATGATTATTTGTTGTCTCAATTACCTTTGTCGTCATAACATCAGTTACAGCAATGTGCATACAGCGTTGAAAGTCAGCATTGAGAATCAGTCACTACTGTCTTTTCTACTGTCTTTCTGTATATATTTTTTTTGTTCTTTCATCAGCAACAAAATAAAGAGAAGGAGATGAAATCCAGGTGTCTGGATTCTGCTTGTGGTCTCTGTTATCTTTCCATGCATATAGACAGGCAGTGGTTGTCTTTCTTCAACAGAAGTATTGAAAACCAACAGGTTCCGGGGATGTGCAGTGTCTCGGATGTGTGAACAGTACACAAGAATCTTCATTTTCTTTCCATCTCATGGTTGAAAGAATCTTGGAGTACTTGCAGTATACTGCTCGCATAAGGTGAGCTTGGTTTAGCAGATTGTATGAAAATGCAGCTCCTGATTTCTCAGGTTCTGCTGTATTGGTGTAAATGTGTTATAAGAATATCAAAGGAGATTCCTTTTTCTCTTTGTTTTGCGTCTTCTGCCTTTTCATTCTTCAGGTACAATGCTCAGGCATGGTTTAATTCTCAGAGTTGTCAACAGTTTACAGCTGGGTGTTTGCTTCCATGATTTTTTTTTTTCCAGTCTTCTCTGTTTTTCTTGGGGTGGGGGTGCTGGGAGAGGACTATCCTTTAGAATCTTGGTAATACTATTACAGGATCCTACTTGGTGGCAGAACATCTACCTAGTTGTTCCTTCTAACAGATATCTTTTCTGTGCAGAGTAGTGCTTATTGTTGAACTTATGTATAGTTTTATAAACATTATTGATGGATATTCAAATGTAGCTTTTCAGTAGCAAGTGGGTGGTAAACTAGAATAAACAGGAGAAAAATCACTCCAGCAGTGACTGAAAGGGGTTGGATTAAGTGGATTCGTTTGAATTTAGAGCTGTTTTCTAGAAATTAATTGTTTTGACATCATGATGCCTGCAATATTTATTTATAAAAAATGAAAGTCAATTCTGTACATGGAAGAACTTTTCAAAATGAAAATGTTTCCAGATGTATTGATTTATAGAATTCTTAAGTGTGATCACTGTAAATGGGTCATTTACTAATGAGAGTGAAATAGTGCTGACAACTATGAGACTGATGGTACTTTGAAAACTAAAGCCTATATAGAATCATAGCATTGTTAGAGCTGGAAGGGACCTTTAAAGGTCACCTAGTGTCCAACTCCCCTGCAGTGAACATGGACGTGCACAGCTGAATCAGGATGTTCGGGGCCTGATCCAGCCTTGCCTTGAATGTCTCCAGGGATGGTGTATCAACCACATCTCTGGGCAACCTGTTCCAGTGCCTCACCACCCTCACTGTAAAAGACCTTTTCCTTATATCCAACATAAATCTACCTTCTTAAGCTTGAAGCCATGTCCCCTTGTTCTGTCACAACAGACTGCTAAAGAGTTTATCACCTTCCTTCCTGTAGCTCTCCTTTAGATACTGAAAAGTCACTATCAGGTCACCTTGCAGCCTTCTCTTTTCCAGGCTGATCAGCCACAGCTCTCTCAGCCTATCCTTATAGGTGTTCCATCCCTTGGATCATTTTTATGGCCCTCCTCTGGATGTGCTCCACCAGGTCTGTGTCTCTTCTGTTCTGAGGATTTCACATCTGGACACAGTACTCCAGGTGAGACCTCACCAGCTCAGAGTAGAGAGGCAGGAACACCTCCCTTGATCTGCTGGCCATGCTTCTTTTGATGCAGTCTAGGATAGAACTGGCTTCCTGGGCTGTGCAGGCTGGGCCTGCTGCTCAAGCCTGTCTAGGTCCCTGTGGATGGCATCACATCCCTCTGGTGTGTCAACTGCACACCATAGCTTGGTGTCATTAGCAAATTTGCTGAGTGTGCACTCAATCTCACTGTCAATGTCACTGATGAAGGTATTTAAGAGTAATGGTTTCAGCACTGACCCTGGGGGATACCACTCATCACCAATCTCCATCCAGTCATTGAGCCTTACTGAAGTCAAGATAGATGACATCAGTGGCTCTTCCCTTGTCCACTGATGCAGTGACACCATCATAAAAGGCCATTAGGTTGGTAAGACAGAATTTGCCCTTGCTGAAGCTATACTGTTTCTCCCATATCACCTCCCCGCCTTTCATGTGCCTTAGCATAGCTTCCAGGAGGATCTGTTCCATGATCTTTCCCAGCACAGAGGTGAGATTTATAGGATGGTAGTTCCTGAGGCCATCCTTTTTACCCTTTATAAGAATGAGTGTGATGTTACCTTTTCCCAGTCGCCAGGTACTTCACCTGATTGCCAGAACTTTTCAGATGTCATAGAGAGTGGCTTGGTGACTTTATCAGCCAGCTACCTCAGGATTGGGATGCATCTTATTGGGTACCATAGACTTGTGGATGTTCAGGGTCCTCAGGAAGTCACAAAACTGCTCTTCACTTGCAGTGGGAAGGATCTTCTTCCCCAATCTCTAGTATGTATTAATTCATGAAATGAAAGACTTTAGAAGAAAAGATGCAATGATATGGAGTTTGGTAAGCATTGCCACTTGCAGTGAAAAATATGAATTTCTTTTGTTCTTTCTGTTTTTAAAAACAAAAATAAAAATGTTGCGGCAAATGTTCAAGAGGTTGGCTGTCAATTTAGTCAAGTGGAATTAAAAACTGAAGATGAAATCTAATTTCTTACATATTTAGATCTCGACCTGTCTAGGGAAAGGAACCAGTGCAGGGAGTTTTCCCTCCAAAATAAATAAGTAAGCTTACCCTTGGTGTTCAAAACAGGTCGCTGATCTTTTATCTTAGAAAGCTATGTCTATTTCCTGAGATGTTACAAGCTCATTTATGTGAAAACAGGGGTTACCTCTTCTACTTCAGGATTTTGTTCTCTCAGTTTATAAAGACACTTCCAAGTTTATCATGTCTCTGTTAGAATGCCCATGTCATTTACAGAACTGAAGTGGCATGATGGTTGAAGAGAGGCTCATTTTACGTAGGGTGGATGTGAAAGTTGCCACCACATTTTTTCATTTTCTTAAACATGCCAATCTATGTGGTGGTACTTAATTTGATTGTGTGTGGTCTGCCTTGCAGAATACTTACATGGTGTTTTACATCTCTGTAGCCAATGCGTGTTATAAATTTACCCTCTGAGAGTCTCCATGCTCTATTTTGCAGAGAGAGAGTTGTTCAGGAGAATTATATACGAACAAAGGTATTTATGCATGGAAAGGATCATTGGTTTGCTGCGTCGTATGCTAATAATTACTCAGTTAAGGGACAAAACCAACAGCAGGAAGCCTGTGAGACCTCTTGTACATCACAAATAATATAATGAGCTCAATCAAAAGGATGTTCACTATTCAGTGCGTATGGTTAAGTTGTTGCATTCTGGTTGTCTTCAAGTGTAAAACATCTTTAGAAATCAAGACGTGGGCGGAGAGAGGAGATTGAGGGCTAAGGGAATACTTTGCACATTTTTTAAAAACAATCTTAATAGTTATCACTGGTAGACTGAGGCAAAATATAAGTAAATGTCAGTCCGATTTTTACACATTTGTATGAATAAAACTTGCACTATTAGTGATGAGGCCTGAAGTACATGTGAAGAAAAGCTAAACACAAGGAAACATGACCAAAGTATTTGAATATTGCCATTTGTAAAACAAAAATTATGTAAAATACTTTTAAAATCAATGTCACATGCTGCAAAATAATGACTCTACCTTCTAGAGGCTGTTTCCGACAAACCAAGTCAAAATATGAGAGTGAACAAAAGTTCCTGACCTGATCTTTTCGTCTTTCAACTGACTCATATTTCAAATGTGAACTGCGGAAGCAGGGTGCTTGCCTTGTAAGAAGCTGTATGAGTGTTTAATGTAATGCTGAGCAGCAGTTGATCAGGGCTGAGTTAGAAACTTTTCCTGAGAAGAAATGTTGGAATGTGGTGGCAACTTTTCTGTGTTATACCTGTAGACTACTTCCAAAGACATATATTTGCCAAGGGATGAAAGAAGGATAGCAGCGTTTCTATGGGATTTAAGAGAAATTTAGTTATATCATGTTCCTTTATTCTGAAGTACTAGTGTGCCCATGACAAAGCATAGCAGAGCATGGTGAGTGAAAGAAGGTTCATCTTGGTGCCAATTTCAGTTTCTCTGTCAACTAAAAAGAGAAATTATATGCACAATGATAAGAAAATTGGGGACTTCTGAATACTCAGATTTCTGGCAGACTTTGTACAGCTATGAAAGCTCTAATTTGCTTTTTGCTATTCAAACTAATCTATAGTTCCCTACCTGAATTGTTCTAGGACTAAAGTAAAGAGTGTGCAGCTCTGAGTGATCTGTGTGAAATAGATCCCTGATAGAAGAAGCGGTGCTTGAAACTAAAATTACTGCAGAAAGGCCTGATTTTTTTTTTCTTTTTTTTCCATCAAGTTCAGGCTAAGTGGAAATAATAGATTGGGTGTGGATTTTGACTTTGTTCAACTGTGATATTATTTTTCTTCGTTTTAATATATGAAACTGCCAAAATACATTGATTATTTAAAGTGTAGTTAATTAGTGATGTGAGTCATCAGATCTCGTTCAGTCTTTCTCTTGTCTTACATATCCAAAGTGTACAGAGCCTCTGCCACTGACTTAGGCATTGGTTTGAACAATTGCTGAATGAAGCACTGTCCTGGTTTTGTGTACTTTTCTTTATACACTTTTTTTATTTTAATCCTTGGCATTTGAAACTATGTAATGTTTAGTAAACATTAAATAGTTTGGAAGCAATAGTATTGCTTCCAGTCTTGTAGTTAGATATTAACTTTGTGCTGCTGTATCACCTGTATTATTTTAGCTTTTTTTTTTTTTTTTTTCCTTAAGATTTACTCTAACAATAGTGGTTTGTACTCATCTTCCATATCCAGTTTATGGTGTCTACTGGCTGTAGTTTAGTAACATGCTTGATAAATGTGGGCTATCTCTCATAGCTTGCACATGCTTTGAATTTATATTTGTGTTAGGATTAATCTTTTGAGAGGAATTTTATTCCTCAACCACAGGGAGTTTGAAGTGATTTCCCTTTAAATTCCATTATTCTTGATACTGGTCTCTCCTACTCCTTGGAAACTCCTCAGTGTTGTAGAAAAGGCTGAGGAGAAGCCAGAATTAGCTCTTCTGGAACATGGAGAAATTTAAGGTTTATGTTTTTCTTTCTAGTGGATCAGTGAGGACCTGAAGGAGGAATTGTGAATTCCCCTGGAAGACAGCATCCTTCACTCACACTGCAAGGCTGAATCTGCTGCTTTTATTTGCACTGGATGACCTTGAAAACAAGAATTTATAGATCTGCTAACTCAGATAGGTAGTGAATTATTCCACAAACTCTGTGTCAGATCTACAGCATATACTCAGATTAGTTACCTGAGTGTAGTAGTCGTGCTTAGCCCATTTCTCAAGAAGAAATGACTTGATGTATTTTTTTTTTTTTGCTCTTTTTTTTTGTGCAATCACTGTGACTGTCCAGAATTCTTGGATACCAGTAGCAAACTGTACCCTCATAATTTTGTTTTTACTGAACAGCACTTTAGCCAATGCAAAGGAAACGATATTTTTAAACAGTTATCAGTAGATGGATGTGTACCCTATACAGACTGTAAATAACCCGTAAGTTATTTAATGTATCATGATGTATGGCTGAAAAAATACATAAAAATTGACAATAATAGAGCTGTACTATCAGATCTAATACAATAAAGCTTTTTCCACTGCTAGCAGAGCTCAGTAATTTACTGCTACAATTTGATATGGATATGATTCATTCTGTTTTAGTGGATGTAAAGAAATTTATGTATTAAGCTTTATTCAAAGTTGAATGCATATTTTATGTGATACTGGGATACCTGAAATGTTGCAGAATAAAATGTTTAGTTATTTTTCTTTCCTAAATACATATAAATAAATATTTCAGAGCACATGCTATTTGAACAATCATCAGACAAATTTTAATTCAGCAATGGAGTAAATGGTTCTTGATCCATTAGAGCTTCACTCACAAATCATCCATTGTTACTGTCTGGAGCCAAACCGGGCTCCTACATTAGATATTGAAACTTGTCTGCTCTGTAACCCAAACACTCAGTCATTTTCCAGTTTGTTTGTCTTTAGTATAAATTGTTCTAAGGTGAGCTGCTTGCTGTGTGTTTTGTGGAAGACAAAGTACAGCCGCAGTATTGCAAACAAATTGCTTAAATGGATTGATCAGTATGTACACTGTGCATCTTATCTGTTTAAAATAGTTAATTAAGGTAAAGAAAATAATTTTGCTTTCCTCTTTGAATTTGCTGATTAGTCATGGATTGTTGCCCACAACTTTATGGAAGTGGTTCGTTCTTAATAGATTCCATTATAATCTTTATAATATACTGGCTAAAGTAAGGAAATTAATTCAGTGGAGTCTCACTGGAGCTAAGATTGTGTATATGCTGGAAAATTAAGTGTGGCAAATATATTAGCTATTATTTTGATAAGCGTTTTTTAGGGTTTATCTGGAGGTATTTTAAGCAGTAAGATTAATTTTGTTGTATTTATTGTTGGGTCAAATACTTTTTGAAAGCAGGTTGAAATTAGTCATGCTTTATTTAATACCTATTTTTAAATAAATCTACTTGTGCATAGTAAATGGGAAATTAATACGAAGATAATGCTCTGTATTAAAACTAACAAAACAAGACAAAAAGGTGTATTTTATCACAGTAGACCAGATACTGTGCCCTTCTATTCACCATCAGGAACCAGATACATATTTACATTGGAATTGAGCTCAGCAGATGCAAAATGCTGGAGAATGTGCTTCTGACTGGTATGTCCACAGGGAGTAAGTGGGGTGAAAACAGACATGGATTTGATTTAACACTAAATTCAAGTAGATATAAATATGCAAAACCAAAACAAACAAACACAGAAAAAAAAAAAAACACCTGTTTTTGTTACATAATTACCACTTCTAGCTCTTTGTAACTAGAAAGTGTAAATTTTTGCCTTGTCCACTACTGCTTTTTAATTTGATTTTTTGGAAGTAGGAGTTTATCATTTCAGTAGTGGAATATATGACAGCTGGGGAAAAAAAAAAGACTGAATTCATAGTTCTGAAGCTTTGATAGCCAATTCATGAAAGAATTTGAATTGTAATGCATTAATGTGTAGTGTGTATGACATTAAGTCTTAGACTGTAAGTAAAACAAGAAGAGAACGTTTGGAAGAAATGTCTTGTGTAATGAATGCCATAATCAGCAAATCATTTGTATAGTGCTGACTGTAGTAATAAATAAGATATTTATTGTCTTCTCAGTGACTAATATCCCTCTTGCTGTAAAGGAAAAATGTCACTGCTTATCTGTAGTATGTTGTTGTCAAGGTAATGAAATTGAAATGAGACGTTAGCAAAAAAAAAAAGAGTTCATAAACAAATTACTGTTTTAAGAAACTGAAGATCACATCACATGGAAGAAGTACAAGCTGTTTCTGAGATTTCTTTGCTAGCTTAGTTACAAATGAATGTTCAGTTCAAATGAATTTTATTACACAAAATAATGAAGATATATAACCAAGGACAAAAATAAAAATTAAATGGATATACTTGCCCTTTTTAAATATTTAATTTTAATGATATCAATTTCAAAGTCATTTCCATTGGAATTTTTCTACAATTTCAGACCATGTCTGATAATATAAATGGAAATACAGTCATTTGAAATGGTAATATAAATTAATGCTAAGAAAATCCTAGCAGTATTTATATTCTGTAAATAATTTTCTTACAGATTAAGTCAAGAGACAGTAAAATACTGTAGTAATTCTAAATGAATTCTGCGTTATATTTTGTCAACAGTCTACGCTTCAATTTATTTGTATTAATTGTGCCAAGTATCCCATAAAATCAAGCAGTTTTTAGAAAGTAGGGTGGTGTTTTTCACATCAGATAGAATCATGATCTGGTTGAGCAGAGCACAGTATAACTTAAATGAGTCCAGGTTTCAGGCTTCAACACTTTGAATAAGATGTTAAAAAAGAAAAAAAAAAAAAAAGTGTGTCAGTAAGTCAGTATGGGTTAATGGAGCCTCTAAGGTGTACATACATAACGTTAATTGCATGCCTCATGGTTGAATTGTAGCAAGGATCCTGATCCAGTCCTTACCTGAAATCAGTGGCTCACACTGTGAATGTAATGCCTATCATTGCTTTAAGCAGGCATTGGATTGTGTTAGTACAGAAGTACAAAGATCATACCTTTTTTCTTTGAGGCCTGCTGGGTTATTAGTGGTTCAAAATATTACCTTCTAAATGTGATACTGATTTTTTTTCATGTATTGCTGGAAAGGGAAACCTGGTCAGAAAACCAGACTGTTACCTGGTCTCCTTTGTGAGTATGGTTATTATCTTGGGTTTTCTTCACATTGTGTCAAGTACATGCATAGAAATTATGCTTTTGAAGGAGAAGAAAAGTTACACAGGTTCAAAGATATGTAAATGTATGTAGATAACTAAGATCCCACTTCAGGTTTGACTTCTTTCTAGACTGATATGCCAAGCTTCTTTCAAAGGAAAAAGTGAATTCCCACCCAGTAAACTTGCACATGGCCTATAAGACATATTATCTTTGGCTCAGGTGTAATTTTAGGATTTAACAAAGATTGAAACAGTGCTTGAGACCATCTAAGCTGACTGGAATTTTACCCACAGAGAGTGAAAGCTGGTTGTTAGGCCCAGTGCTGAAAGATTAAGACACCTTTTCTCCTTCTATGGTTTTATAGTAGTTAAGACTGACAGATTTGTTTCTCTGTAAATTACAGCTCCAGAGGTGAAAAGTCAAGCTGTCTTTCAAGACAAGTTTTTCTAATTATAGTAATGAATATTTTATTAATATGCCATTAGTAATGTATGGTAATTGTACACTGATGGGCTGTCACTTTCAGTCGCATACAGAGATCACAGATACATTTTTATGTTGTTACGCCTTTGTCAGCTTTGGTTCCTGTCAACAGTCAGCTTTATGCACACGAATACTGTAATATTTCAGAAATACATTTTGTCTGTAAGTTTGTTAAAACATTGGTATATGTTAACTCTGTGGGTCGCTGTGTATCACTTGCTTTGTTTAACATTTTGCTAGGGTTCTATGCTTCTACATTTATTAGCTAGGGAGCAGCTTCAGTATTCAGGAAATATTACACATAGGGAAAATCCTGTTGTACTAATGGTGGGCAAACAAATTGGGAAATGTGGTAACTTCAGAGAAATACAGTGGAAAATGTACATCTTGTAGATCAAAAACATTTCCTTAGGTGTTTCCGTAGGTATCGTAGTGATCTGTGCTATTAGTACTCAGAATCCTGGAGTTAATTTAATACAATTCCCTGAGGGCAATTTAGCTCAATTTTGAGACCTGGGGATTTATAGTGCTTCCTTATGAATTTCATGATCTTCACCTTCTAAAGCAGGTCTGGAACTAAGTGCTGATAGTGAATGCTTTGATACAGGAGGTGTATGAAGAAAGAAGAGAAAAAAAAATTGTAAGGATTGCATGCAAATTGCATAGAAGAGTACTGGAATAGCACACAGGGTCTGTGTATACACAACTGAAGCTCTTTTCTTTTTTTTTTCCTTGCATTGTCTCTCATTCAAACTAGCTCAGAAGACTATTTGCTTTGTATTGTGGCTTTTACATGTGGTTGAAACCATGTGTCACAGAATAAGGATGAAGTTTTCTTCCACAGTTGAAGAAAGGAAACCTAACTGGTGTTGGCATACATGCCCATGTGGGCCATGTGTTAATTACCCATGGTTGGAAAGGAAGCATATGCCAACTGTGTATGCACATGCTGCAGTGTGTACAGGATAAATTGCAATATTTGAATGTTTAATTCATTATGCACTTAAAATCAATAATCTTTATTTTCCAACACTTCTCTTCTTGAAATGTTGTTACAGAATTAAGTATTGTGTTTTTCAATAGAACAAATGATTCATTTTCTGTTTTAATAGTATCATATAAATGATACAAATGCAAAGAAGTTAAGAACTATAGTGCAAAGCTGACCACCTCTTGCAGTACACGAGGACAAATAACTGGAGTGGCCTGTGTTATCCATTCAGTAGTCCAGCTGCAAATGTAGAAGAGCTTTGCAATTAGCCTTTGTAAATACTAACTGACAGCAGAGGAGGATTTTGAGGCTTGAGTTTTCTGGGCTCCACTCCAAAATTTGGAATAAAATATACTTCAGTGACTGCATATCTGCCTGCCCTCTTCTCATCTGTCTCCCCTAGCTTGACTACTTTGTCTCCTCATCTTGACTCATGTTCCTTCTATGTGTGCACTGCACTTTCTTTCTGCCTGTTCTACCTTTTTTTTTTTTTTCCTCTTGAATCATGTTACATAGTACCATTGCTTTTTTTTTTTCCTTCCCTGTTTGCTGTAGAATCACATAAATTGGAAGGGTCCCTTAAAGATCCCTGAAAGATTGATGCAGACCAAGCAGTGGATGTGAGCACAGTGAGGTAGTGGGTGGTGTGTTTCAGCTGTGGCAGAGGGTCATCTTCTCTGGTGCAGGTATTTATGAGCGCAGCATGCAGGCTGGTGTTCATCACTGGCAAAAAAAAAAAGCAAAAAAAAAAAAAAAAAAAAGCAAAAAAAAAAAAAAAAAAAAAAAGAGATGGTAAAAGTGTTGAATGGTAGTGCTTTGTAGCTGAGAATTTGCTCTATTGAACAGTGTTATTGTACTCTTTGTTGCAGTTTCTGTGGATAGACAGAGAAGGCATTACTTTCAGAGCGACTCATGTATATCTTATTTTTCATATCTGTGCCATGGTGCCCTATTGAACAGCCACAGGCAAGGAGAAGAGGGCTTTTGCCCACCTGCAGACTGAGCCATGTTCAGTGGTTCATGCTGGGAGTGGATTCTCTGGAGAAATAAAACATCAAGAGAATTTGTCTGTAAGCTTCTTTCATACATACTTGAGATAAAAATGGCACTTTTGAAAGTGCACCTTCTGGTAGCTTGTATGGTGTTTAAACCAGAATAGCCCTGGTGTTATATATGTTTAAAATTGGGACCCCTGTAGCTTTCCAGTGAAATGTTTTTATGCATTTAACTTAACAAAATAACATTTCTAACTTTTATTCTCCAAAGTATCCTGGTGGCTTTTCTCTAAGCTTTTAAGAACTGTCTGAAGGCTTTTTTTTTCCACTGTTTGTTTGTAACTCAAATTATTTCACTTTTCAAATTTGAACAAATTTGGATGAAAAATCAAACTAGATCTAAGATCTGGTCTGCCTGTAGAAAAGAGTTAAGGGTTATTGCCATTAAGGTGAGTTTGTTGTTGGCTGGAGAGATTAGTAGGATATTATATGCGATGGCAATGTCAGTGTCACTGTCCTACTCTAAACGACAGTTTAAAGTTAGAGGTGGATGGTGCTAGCTACGCACACTCCTGAGGAACAACTTTGATAGATAAAGCAGAAGGAAGAAACTTGGCTGGAAAGGGCAGATCTTTTCAGGTTTTTTTGAACAGGAGTCACCAGGATTTTTGATGCAAGAAAATTTTATGGGAGTGAACCAAGAGGTGTGAATCTTAAACAGAAAGGTAGTGGATATTGTTCTGGGGAGATAACATAGTTGGGTGTGAATCTTAAACAGAAAGGTAGTGGATATTGTTCTGGGGAGATAACATAGTTGCTCTCAAAAGGGTTATTAATCAGAGGAACAGAGATGAACTAAGAAATCAACTGAAGTGCTGATTTGTATGCTCCAACAAGTATTCCCAGCAGCAAATAAGGTGTTGCTTTCAATTCATGTACATTTACTCCATGAGATACTGGGAGGAAACTGTACTGGATACATTGTTAAGACTAAACTGACCTTGTGATGAAAATGTTTGTAATTTGAAAAGCATACAGCAGATGGATTCTCCTCAAGAAAAAGGATAAATGCTACTAAATATTGTCATTTCTTAATGGAAATGGATTGGAGAGACTGTAATAGTGCCTAAAATGGTTAAAGAAGCAACTTAAATATTCTTAAAGGTTGTGTGATTTATGGTAGACTTGAATGTGCTGTGTGCATTAGTCATTGGGTGGTATTACAGCTTCCAATTTCTTTAGTTTTTTTTGATGCAGATGAATAGTCTTTTTGTTTTAATTCCTGTTAGAACTGTAAATAACCCAGTCTTAAGGCTGTAGCTGTCAGTAGCCTCATGTCCCAATAGATTCCCTCCTTTTCAGTTTAAATCTTATTTTTGTAGCTTCAGTGCAATTTTCAGCTCTTTGAGCTTTAAAAATATTTATCTGTAATCTGCTTTAAAACCATCTCAAGAAAGAATTCAAAGATTACCTTCTTCTTTAACCATTGTTAGTAGCTGGATAAAAGCATTTATTCACCTGATTTTACCTGATCTTTACTCCTTAATGTAAGTAAATCAGTTGTATTATAATTTCAGCTTCTTTAAAGAGAGTAACAATATACAGAGATTGTTTTTCACACACATAAAATGTATTTTTTTCTATTGATTTAGCTTCTACTTTTTTTTGTTAGATTTTTTTGTACGAAATTAGTTTGCTCTTGTTTTAGAGGTCTCCTGATAGAGAATGGAGTTGATTCTGCTGCTAATAATAAACTGTTTTTATCCCATCTGCCCTATAAAATCTTCAGCATCACCATATTTCTCAAATCATATTTACAATGAAAATGCTATTATAATGGTAACACTAAAGCCTTTTATTATTAACTCAGACACTAACATACAAGTGCTATCTGTAAGATTAAAGAAGAAAAGAAGATTAAATTAGATCTTTTTGTTTAGGCTTTACTTGGATTTCTGTTTTCTGTGGTGCAGGAGTGGATATGAGTGGATATGATCTTGCTTCTGTGACATTGAACATGCAATGTTCATGTATGTTTGTGTCCCATTAAACATGCAATTCAAGTAGATACTCCAAAGAATCCTATCTTAATTGCAGCTTTGCAACGTGCTGTTCATTTAAGTTTCTTACTGCACCTTTTTTACTGCTCAGAGTTTACCTCTTAATATGTCTATTTTTATTGGCCATGAGCATGGAAAAAGCTTGTCCTAGCAACAGAAGGAAATCATTTAGCTTTGTTTTCCTTGATGTTAAAAATGTTGCACCAATAAGCTGATATTTTAACAGTATTATTTGCTTATGAAGTGATTTACGGAGGATTAGACTACACTCTCATTGAGAATAAATGAATTTTATGCTTCAGCAATTAATGAAAAATTAATTTAATTTGACAGATGCTAACATGGGTTTCAAAAAAAAAAAAAAAAAAAAAAAAAGAACCAAACACCCAAATCAGGTATCTCTGTGTATTGTTCTGGCGGTTCCTTTGTGGCATTGAAATTATTGTCATTCCTTAATTACATCTTGTTAAGGTCCATAAATAAGTTAACATTGATCATTTCATATCAAAATACACTTTGAAGACTTCTGTGATTCTCATATGGGAAAATACAAGGGAATTCTGCAAATAGTATTTGGAAATTATGACCTATTTTCTCATCTTTTTAAAAGCAAATGATAAGATAGGAAAACCTGTTTGGAACAAGAATAGGAAAATGGTTTATTACAGTTTATTATTACAGTAGCTGTGTAATGATATGCCTTGAGGGAAAACTGGTACATGAAAGCTTGAGAGATTTGCTGAAGTTCTGTGGTTCCAAACCAGTCCGCCCCTTGAAGTGATTATATTTTGCATTTCGTCCTGTAGATGTTTTCTAGGAACGCTTCAAGTAGAATAATGGCTTGAGGCTTCCATCTACTGAGTGCAGAATCACAAAGAAGCTTAATGTTTCAGCATGGAGGTCAGTAAAGATTAAAAAAAAAAAAAAAAAAAACCAACAAGCACAAATGGATATTTTAGGATTATTTTGGATCAAAAAAATTAGTGGAGGTTTTCATGCCACTCCACCTATTTCTGTTGAAGGATGAAAGGGCTAATGTGTCGGTCTTTGTTTTCTTTGCACTTCTGTGAATTATATCCTATTTTAGTTGATGTTTATGTCATTGCAGTATTAATTCTGAAGTCTGATTTATATTGGTGCCGTCTTGTAGAAAATGATCATGCCTCTTGCCCTCTATTATTGCTACCCTTTGAAGTTATAACTTAGGGTTGGTTGTTTTTTTTTTTTTAATAAAAATAAGAAGCAACAATTTTTTAGTAGGTATATGTTTATATACTTGGAAAAGAAAGTCAAAAGAATGCATGATCGTATAAAAGGATGTAGTTAATTGTTGGGTTTTTGTTTTGTTTTATTATTTGTCCAACCACACTGCTTAGATTTTCTTGGCTTATTAGGCTAGTGTTTAGAAAATAGTGTATTTTTCTAAAAGCTTTGATGTTAGCCACAATAACAACAGTGTCCAAATGTTTTCAAGTATGTTAGCATTCCTTACTGGAGAAGTTGTGTGCTCTCTGTGGAGGCCAGCAAGAATAATCTGAAGGTTATCTCCCTCAGTGCAGTTGCTCAAGTCTCCTACATGGAAGAAATGCAAGGAAAGTTATGAAGTTCTTGGTCAGTGTAAGACCATTAGTGACCTTTCTGCAAGTTATGACTTTGAGATGTAAAAACGTTACTTTATCAATTTATCGAAAATTTCTGTCCAGTTAGGGTTCCTGACAATCAGTTACACTCAGATAAGTCTTCTGTGTTACATTATGTTGCATCAGTGTTGTTTAATGAATGTCTTCTTAAAGAACATATTTTCTTTTGTGATATTTTTTGAAAAATTCTGTGCATGTCTGTGGAATGCAGTGGTCTTGTAAAGGATATTTATGCATGAATCAGATCATCATAAGATTGGTGAAGTTGAATTTCTCCCCTGTGTAACTGGCTGAATCTGATCTGGTATACTTCTCTGCTAGAGAAACTGCTCCCTAACGGCCTTTATGAAGTGCTGAACAAGAAATTTCCACTCCCTTCTGAGTAATAATCAGTTATGACTTCATGAATTAGAAGAGACATACATTATAATATATTGACCTGAAAGGTTTATGCTGACTGAAGAATAATCTACTTCACTATTTACGTAAAGCAAAAATAAACTGTGTTGCTCAGCAAAACGTCAAGGCAAGACAGTGAAGATAAAGCTTTTGCCATATACCACTTAAACCAAAAGCTTTATTTTCTGCAAACTTGGCTCTGAATCTGAGTGTTATAAACAGAAAATGTTGTACACCAGATCTCTGAGCTGACACCTTGGGATCTCTAAATTCCTCGTAGGTAGATTCTGAATTTGTGGACAGTTACCTTGACCTGTTGCTTTCATGTTATGGCTATCAGAAAGATTCTTAGAGCCAGATAGTAAATTTTACCCAGAGTTTGTTAATGAACTCCTGAAATCTTAGCAAACCAGTCTGGACTTCAAAATTGAATTTGTGTTTGTGATCAGACTGGATATAACATGTGTCTGTGGAAAAATATTATCATCTTCAGAGAAGCTAAACAGTATGAAGTCATGTGCAGTTCTGATCTCATTAGTTAACACTGTCCCCAGTCTCAATATTGTTGACCTCTGAGGAGTCTAAAAAACAGAAGTGAATTGTCATGTGAATTCCCAAGTCATGAGTATATATGAATTTTACTTTTTTTGGTTGTGTTACTAGAAAAGGAAAAGAATATATGTGGAAATGTTTTATATCATATTAACACCAAGTGAATACAGCTGATGAAAGTAGCTAACTTCTACCTTTGTGGGTTTTGTTTTTAAGTCAGTAGGTATTATTTTGGGAGATAAATATTCTAGACTTGTATTTGTTTTTGTATATGTGTAATTTTATTTTTTTCCCACAGTGTAATTCTTTGGACTCCAGATGAGTTTAGTAGTGATTGACTATATAGCAACTTCACTGAGGGAACTGTTGTTCAACCCAGAGCAGAGGAGCTGAGTGGAGGCCTGATGGTGGCTGCAGCTCCTCGTATGGAACGGAGGGGCAGCGCTGAGCTCTGCTCTGTGTGACAGCGACAGGGCCCAAGGGAATGCAGAGTTTGAACAACACTCAGATATAGGATTTGAATGTTTGGTGGTACTGTGAGAATCCATGGGTTGGACTTCATGTTACTTGTGGGTCCCTCCCAACCCAGGCTATTTTATGATTCTGTTATTTTGATTCTGTTTTCTTTGAAGCAGAAGTTACACGCTTTTGTTTTGCTTTTTTTTTGTTTATTTATTTATTTACATGTTTTCTAGGGATCTCATAGTCCCATCTTTTGCGAATATTTTCCTAGAAAGCACTTTGAGAAGAAGGCCTGAACCAGTGATAGAGCACGTGGTGGGAAGGCAGGGCCAACCCAGGGGAGCTCAGGTGCATTCAATGCCCCTGATTGAGCAGAAAGGGTGGGGTCAGGATCCAGTCCTTCCCAGATCTCATTTAGGGTTGGCAGTGGAGGTGAGGGTATCTCTTGTTGGTGATCCCTGCCTTCCAGAGGTAAGCAGCTTTTTTTCTTTGTTTCTGTGCCCATGGTTGCTGCTTTTGGGCTTGCCCTCATTAGCTGCAGCCAGTCTTTGCCACTCTGCTGCTATCACTTTACTTTCCATTGCATTATTGCTTTACACAAGGAAATAATGATGTGACAAATTGTAATGTTTCTAGTCTCTTCTTTGTTCACATGGTTAAATCCAATTGAGAGGTGTTTTACATGCATTTTATGGGTGAGAAATAGCTAGTGTTTTAACCAGATGCCTTTAAAAATATAGTAGTTTGTATTTAAATTTTAAATTTACCATTTAAAACTACCTCAAGCTCAGAAGCTTGGATCTGTGTTTCATTTGAAAGAAAATTTGTTAATGAAGAAACGATTGTGACATCAATAAGTGAAGTTAGGATGTCAAAGCAAAAAAAAAAAAAAAAAAAATGGAATGTGTTTCTAAATTTCTACTTTTTTTTTTTATTATTGTAGAGTTCAGCATGTCAGTAACTATTTTTAATCTTCTGAGACTCATCTCCTTTTAAAAAAATTCAGATTCTGCTTGATATTTCATCCATAGTCACTTGCGTAGCTAAATTTTCTTTCTGCCCATGGCAATAATATGCAGTATCTTCATTAAACAAAATGATAGCTCCTTAAAGAGAAAATGATTAATTAATCATGTTATAGACTTACAAGAAGCAGTAGCATATGTAAAAATATGCTGTTAGATCAAAATCTTGTGGAGAAGGAAGATAAAAGGAGTTGCACTGGCTGGTAAAGAGAGACTTACCTGGATACTCCAGAGACAACTGAGATGGCATAAGGGTTTTTGTAGCTCTGTAAGAGAAGATAAAACTCACAGAAATTCAGAGGTGGAGATTGAGGGGAAAATAAATACTGCTGTTAACACGACAGCCTTGAGTACTTTGCTGTGTAGTAGGCAAGTTGTGATTACTAGAGAAATTAATTTTATTATTTAAAAGGGGGGGGAAAAAGCTGAAAAAGTCCACCTTAAATTGAATGTTAACAAGCTGATCCATTCTGACTTAATATAAATATAAATGAATACATACCAGTGATGCATTTCAAGTCTTCAGGTATAACAACAAAACAAAAAAAAACTAGTGAACTGAGAAAAGCGGAAAGGGATGTTTCTAGGCAGGTGAATTCAGAATTTGTTGTGTGGAAGAGAAGGACCACCGTGAAAAAGGAATCTGAAACTAGTGTCCCAAGCACAAACACACACACAAAAATCCTACAAAATGGATTTTTTTGTTTAACTAGGTGAAACGATCTTTCTCTAGAAACTATTATTTTTGTTCCATTCCTTCTACACCAAGTGGCAAGGAAACCATTGAAGGACAGAATGAAAAAGCAAAGGTGTTTTGGATATTATAGAGGCCATTTTAACAATCAGCTCTTCAGCCAAAACAATTCTAAATACTTAAAAAGAAGTAAATAGGATTTTCATTGCAGAGATGCAGGTGTGGAGTTGTTTTAAAAGGAGATGTAGACATAGAGGCATTTTAAGACTTCATGTTTTCAGTAAGTTTTCCCAGCCAAGATCAAATACAAAAAGGAAGGCTACAGCAATTAAGGACAGGTAGTCTGGAATGAATAGAGAGAAACCAAGCAACCAATTAAAGCTGAAAGCCAAATAGAATTCAGTCTGACCGGAAACATTAAAGACAACATGATGGGCTTCTGCCTGTGTGTCAGGGATAGAAAGAAGGCTAGGAAAAATGTAGGACACAAGCTGCAGGAAATTGGAAATCTAGTTATCCAGGTCTTGGAGAAGGCTGCAACACTCTATGGCATTCTTGCCTCTGTATTCACAGGGAAGTGCTCTGTCTACACCATCTTATTCACAGAATCCAAACACAAAGATTGTGTGATAATGGAAGAAATCTTTCTGAACCTGGAGGACTTTTCCAATCTATTAGACACAAACTTCTTATAATACGTTCGAGTAACAGTTATTGATTTTATAACTAGTTCTTTGTCTCAAGAGCATCCTTCAGAGTGGAACTGATTTCCTTATTCTGTGTAAATTTCTGGAAAATTCATATGGTTTTCTATGTTTTTCTTTACTTTGTAAATTGCCTTTTTACAATGTGTTTTTCCAGGATACACTCATACACTGCTGTGAATGATTTAAAGGTAATTTTTTTCGGATGTCCATTGTGTGATGCATTATAAAATATAAACGTGCTTGACTTGTTGCAGTGTGGGCAGAAATGAAGGAAGATGATGATATAGAGGATGGATTATGAAATGAGTGAATAAAGAACTACAGAAAAGTCAGTGAAAAAGTGAAATCTGATCTTTTGTAGAGAAGTACCTAAATCTTTTCAGTGCATGTGTGAACCAAGATTCTGAATATTCTCATATTTATTCTCTGTAGGTACAGAAATTTTGAGGTACAAGCACAAAGATTTCATATAAGACTTACCTTGAATAATAAGATTAAATGTGTAACAAATTGCTTGTTTCTTTGGCTTAATTGAAAGTCAAGCTTCCACTTTTTTCAGCTCGAATTTGGTTGTGGAACTGTGATTATCATATTTTTAACTGTTTTAACTATTTTTAATGGGAGATTAACATAAACCAGTTTAGTTAGATATCCATAGTATTTGAAACCCATATACCAAGTTTGTCACTGTGGTGTCTTTCCTAAAGATTGAATTCAATTAGATCTCGTTCTACATTCACCAATTCAAGAATGCCTTATGCAACTTACCATCCGTGAGTGACTATCTGCAACCAACTTACAGACTGTGAGGTGCAGGATCTCCAGTTTAATTAGGTTGTGCCAGTAGGTAGTATGAATTTGATCTGGGTTTCTAAGTGCTAAGTTATGACTTTCATACCATAAATGCATAATTTATTAGTTAATATGCCTATAGAAGTTTAGTGTGTGTTTATATGTGTGTGTATGTATATATATAAACTTTAATTAGATAATCAAAAGAGGATTTTTTTCTTTAGCATTTGTTTAGAATAATTTGCTATTAAACTTATGTAATTCAAATAATTTATTGTTGAATGTTTTTCATACCTAAGGGCCAAACATTGCAGTCTTAGGGATAAAAATACTCATTTACTTCACTGAGAGGTTTGTTTGGATAAATACCATGGGGTTTGCTCCTAAAAGCCACTGAGTCTACACATACATTAAGCTTTAACAATTATTTTTATGTTCCATTAAAAAAAGGGCTGCCACTCTACAGTCTGAATCGAGCTCTTTCCAGAATTTAGTGCTAGTCTATCAAAATATTTTCTCGTTATGAACATTCTTTAGTAAGTTTTTATTTGCTTTATTGTAATTCAGTTGCTGTGAGCTTCTTTTCTGCCTTCGCATTCAGATTTGCTTATTTCTGACATTTCAATGAGCAACAGAAGTCAATCAGAATAAGTCCTTTGAATAACATGATGTGTAATAAGTCAGCTCATTTGAATTTGTGGGGTATTTTATATTGTATGCTAGGGTTGGTTCTTTTTTCAATTTTATGCTTAAAATAGTCTCTGCTTTAAAGCATCTAGAGGGAATCAGATTTGAAAAAATCTCCTGATCTAACACTAAAGGTAGAAAAATTTATGTTGGAAAGAAACCTTCTTCCACAGTGAGACTGTGCTCCTGTTCAGTGAAACGCTCGTCCTTATAGAACATGAACTCTGAAAAGCTTCAGTGCACAACGTATCTCTTCTGACTCATGCTAGCAAAGTAAACACTGACAAAGGTTACCATGTGCAAATCTGTTTCTCTTCCTATTATCCTGCCTGCTGGACCTTTCTTGAGAGTATCTAAGTGATCATATCATACTTGCTTCCAGACTCCAGCGACAGTTTGAGCATGAATGTGCATGTATGGTAAATACCACTGTGCATGTACTGGAAGCACACAACATCATAAGGGCTGCAATTACTCTGTATTCAGAACTCCCTGACATCAGTAGTTAGAGGGTGTAAATGAGGAAATTGAGCCGTTTGTAATCGTAGGCATAAACTATTTTAACTGTGAATTTCCTCCACTGCTCATTAGGATAAATAGATCCTGGATATCCAGAGTAATACTTTTCTCTTGGTCAGCTTATTTGTTGGCTGTACTAGAAATGGTATCTCAGTAAGTCCTGGGGCATCTAGCACATCTAGTGAGAAGATAATTAGCTTCTGAACTATAATTTGTTTGTAAAAATTGGACTGCAGTGTTAATTGCAGAGGTTTTCTAAGCTTTTAAGAAAAATGATGTTTAATGTAGCATATGAAGATGTAGTGTTTTGATTCTCTTTCAAAAGGGACTAATAGAATGGTAGAATATTCCCAAACTGATGTTTGTGGGAATTGAGAGTTTTCAGTACCTGAGAGTGTTTAGCTCAGTGTCTTGTCTTGAACTGTAGAGAGCTGCTCTATCATGATCTGAAACCTTCATCACCAAAAGAGTCTGAGCTAATTTAGAGGTATTCTGAGTCAAATTCTTTGTGGAAAATTTGTTTTAAATCAATTTGAAATCAACATGAAAAGATTTTTAAATAATTTGTTTGACACTGTTGTTACTCAGTGGAAGTTTTAAAGAGAGATGTTTCTTGATGGTCTGTAGAGAAGTTGTTTTGCTAATTTCTCCCTCATTTTTACCATAGGAATAAGAAAAAAAAAAAAAGCATGAAAATCATGTTCTAGATACAATATGTTTCTAAGTGGTGATTAGACTTAGAACAAAGTCAAGATTGAGAAAACCTGAAGTCTAAGCTTTCTGTACTTTTTCTGTTTCCCTTTCATCAGGGCTTTTATCAGGTATTCCATTTATTTTGTCTAATGCAACAATCTCAAGCATGTTTTCAGTCTGGATGACTGAAAAACAAAAAATCTGACAAACAGTAAACAACCCTTGGAGCGTGACTGAAGTCTTGATATGTTAAAAAGAAAAAAAGTCTCGCCAGATTCAGCTTCCAACCCACTGCCTTTTAATGGGTGTGCTAATAATGTATAGTCTTACATGTTTTCCCATTCTCATTCAGGTTATATGACTAATATCTGTCTTCACCGTGAAGTTTTAGTGACTATATAAATGTGCTGTGAAAATATGAAATATTTTGGATGAATAACTTGAACACAAATTTAATTTAGAAACCCTTAAGGGTGTATTTTTCTTCCAGTGAGAGTTAGTTTATCCTTAATGAGAAGCTTATGCATAGCTGTCTGTGCAACAAGATGAGAATATACTCAAAACTTCTTAGACATGAGAACTACAAATAATCTGTTTAGAGGTTTTGTAGTCAAAAGAGCTAAAATTTGAAAAGTAACTAGCTAGTCCTTATTTGCATAAGAAAATTAGCTGAAAAGGAAGTCTCAAAGGAAACTTCAAAGGGCTTTGTCACCTCTGTTACATGCTATTTGATCAAATTGTATGTGAAGGCAAACATTCAGATCTTTTATTTCCTTTTTAAATCTTGTGAAGTGCATTTTATAAAAATGTTTTTTCAAGTTGGCAAAGGATATTGTTGAAAATTATTCCAAGTGATCCTTTTTTTTTGTGAGTGAAATTAATAGTGATTACAAAACATTATGAACTGATATTTATCAACTATTAACTATCATCTTTTTAACTGGAAATTGCTAGCTGTACAAGGGCTGCTCTGAAAGTAACACCTATTTCATGATTTTGGCCCACAAAGTCAGAAGCAGATGCTGGTGGTATGGCAGTAGAGGTTGAACCTTCTCACCAATGTTCCATTACATGTAGTTGCCGAGTGACAGATGGCGGCAGAGGGGCAGTCTGACAGAATGGTGTCTGATGTGGAAGTGCATATGAAGTGAAGCTGTGTCACTGAATTCTTCCATGCAAGGAAAAAAAAGTCACCTGTTGAAATCCATTGAGTCCAGACAGTGGGTATGAGCACAGTGAGGCAGTGGGTGGTGCGTTTCAGTGGTGGTGACAGTGATGGTGAGTCTCTTCTGCTGATGCAGGTTTTTATGAGCACAGCATGCAGACTCTTGTTCATTGCTGGCAAAAACTGGACAGCTATTGGTGGCATTTGTGTTAAGAACTACTGTTTTGTTGCTGAGAATTTGCTCTATCAAATCACTTTGTTGTGCTCTTTTGTCTTTGTAGTTTCCATAGATTGAGAAACATTAAATAATAACAGGACACATTACTTTCAGAGGACTCTTTTTCCTTGTGAATCTTTCTTTTCAAATGGTGTAATTTGTATCTCACGAAGTTTTATACATAAAATATGTCACAGGTGTCTTACTTGCACTTTATTAAAGTGCATTTTGAAGTTATTTTACTGAATTTGAAAATGTCAGACTTGTGAGAGCATGATCCTTCTGAGAGGCCCATGTTCTAGAAAGGTAGCTGTCTCCCCTTGTTCTGGAGCTTGGTGTACCTCTCGTTCAAATGAGGTACGAGTTAGCTGTGGCTGGACAGTTATGGAGTATATGCTTTTTGTTATGTGAGTTGGCATTTTTATGATGCTTTCTGATGTCTTATTTTCAGCTTGACTAAAACACAACTACATGGCTAATTCTCACATGCTTATGGATTCGGGTACAGATGTACTAGGATAATGTTAAATTTATTGAGCTTTGGAATAGACTTCTAATGGGCTGCCCAGGGAGGTTGTGGATGCCCCGTCCTTGGACGTGTTCAAGGCCAGGTTGATCTAAATGTGTATGTTTGGTGGCCCTGCTAGGCAGGGGGGTTGGAACTACATGATCCTTGAGGTCCCTTTCCAACCCGGGTGATTCTGTGATTCTGTGATTCTGTGATTCTGTGATTCTGTGATTC
>NW_024962263.1:43318183-43480639 GCF_019238085.1 Lagopus leucura
TTCTGTGATTCTGTGATTCTGTGATTCTGTGATTCTGTGATTCTGTGTGTGTAATACTCTTTTCACTTGAGAATACATTAAGAGTAAAAAATAATTAACTAAGAAGTGTGTGACATACGTGAAACATTGTTAATGTGGTTCTTACTATGGCTTAGCCAAATTCTTATCTCCCATATGAGGCAAATCCAAAGGAGCTTCATGCTAAATAACCCTGGGTTTGCATAACTCCAGCTACACTCATAGTCACTGATTTTGATTCTCAGATACTGGATTGCGGTTTTGTCTGTCTTCAGAGAACATTTTTTATTGGAAAAAAAATAAAACCAAAACCACTGGGTCGAGATAACAACGGAGACAACAGAGGAGAACAGGTTTACAATGTAAGTGTGTGTGCTAGAAATAACTACTAACAGTGCAGGAGAAAATATGTTTTGAAATGTCCTGCAGGAGCATCAGTATGTTAACAGCTAGTTATTGCTTGTGCCCACATGCTGTGTTTAAAATAACTTCACTGTGTGCACAGAGATTTTTTTTTTCATGCATTGAGAGTTGTTTGATGGTTTTTTGCTGTTTACAGTTTAGACTATATAGCTGAAGTACATAAGCCTACATACAATTTATTGTGTGAGTTCTCAGGTACTGAGTACAGTACACTTTGTGTAACATGACATATGCAGTATTGAGGATGTAGAATTTATAGTTTTTATAGTTTTTACAGCTTTTTGATTGGAGTTAGTTAACTGGCTGTAAACATACTTGTATCTATAATTGACTAGCCTGGTCTAGCATTAAATGTGGAGGCTGGTGACCCTGCCTGCGCCAAGGGAGTTGGAGATTCATGATCCTTGAGGTCTCTTCCAACCCAGGCCATTCTGTGGTTCTGTGACAAGAGGAATCAATTATTTTTTTTTTTCTATCTCAACACCATAGGCAAATAAAGTATTTTTTCTCATTAGCCCAGGTTGAATCAGAGTTCTTGATTTCAGAATTAGAAGAACTAGTAAGGATGTTCAGCACTTTAGAAAATCCTCCAGATTCTATCAAGGGAAAATACAGATGATTTCAGATAATCTTCAGTTATTCTCAAAGGTGGTTGTTGAGAATAAAAGCTTTAATTTAATGTTTTGTTTTTAATCAGATTTGGGATAATTTATATTCAGGCAGCAGACAATAATTCTGCATGTACTTAAATGCAGACATGAAGTATCATATGTCTTCAACGGGATTTCACTTAATTAGGGTAATTTTTTGTGATTGTTTTTTTATTTTTTGTTGTTGCTGCTTTTTGGTTTGGTTGTGTTTGTTTTATTTTGTATGGGTTTTTGTTGTTGCTTGTCGAGTTTGTTGTTTTTGAGAGAGAGGGAGGTGTTAGTATAAAAATAACAGTAAAGGATTGAGAAGTAAAGTGAACCTGTAAAGCAGGTTCAAAGATTCTTGGTGCACATTGAAAGGTGTGAACAGCAGTCCATAGGGAGCAAAATCCTCCCTGCTGAGATTGCCTCTGAGCTGTTGGGGATGTTCCTGACAGATTAATGCAGGCAAGTTGTCACTAGTTCTTGGGCAACAAAGCAGTAAGGCACGTGGCTTTAGGGAGAAGAGCTTTAAAGAACTTCATCCCTACATCTTAACGCTCTGCTCTTACTGTGGAAAAGATTGGACAGTGTTCATTGTAAATGTTGAAGTATACTGGAGCCCAGATGGAAGCCAGAATGTGTCAAGAATCCTACTTCAGTTTTGATTTGAGGGAAAGAACTTGCAATTTCACATAAGAGACCTGAGATGACATACCTGAAATGCTTCCTGTGCTTTAATGATTCTGCTATGTCAGTCAAAGGAGAGATTTCCTTGCAACATGAGAAAATCCCCTCTCCTTCTCTCATTGTTATGATTTGTACCCAGGTAATTCAGACACAAAGACAGTCCTTTTGTGAGTGCTCTCAAGCTAAAAAAGAGTTACTGAACCTCAACGATTCAGGCTGATCCTGAATGACTGAAGTAGACTGTAAGACCCTCTTAAAATAATTTGTTGTTTGTGGATTGACATGCATAAAACTGGTACCTGTGACACAACTCACAGATGAGGGGTTATTTCTGACTTGTTTCTGAATGATTACAAAGCTTATTTAGGAATTCCTTTTCTCTGTTGTAGAGTTTTGCTTTGTTGGTAACTGAAATTTGTGAAAAAGCTAAGCCTCCATCTTTGCTTTTACTGTGTGACTCTGTGGGTTTTCTTGTCTAGGACACAATGAAGTTAACCTTAGCCTGCTGTCTTCACATCTTAAGGTAGACACATTTGTTATTTTTTGTGCGGTGGTGGTGTTGATTTTTTATTAGCTCTGCCAAAATACGTTATTACTTTCTTTTGATGCACTCTGTTCTGTCAGGCAGGAGCAAACAGAACCACACTCAGGGGAGTGGCAGACAGCATTTCAAGTTATATTTTTTTTAACCCAATATTGATATAATGATGGGATAAATCATGAAACTGAAGCGTGGCAACTAGTGAACTAGTTAGAAGTCATGCAGAATATGTATAGTCAAACCAATTACTTTCCCTTGAGTTGTTCATAATGCTTAAAAAAAAAACCACATAAGGTATATACATAGACAGTGAGTGGTGTGTGTGTGTATGTGTGATGTAAGTATATGTATACATACATATGCACAGACATGTATACACCAAGAGGCAGAACTTTTTTAGACATAAGAGTTTTCATGCAAGATCACTTTTGCTTTGTTCATTTAAGTAGTCCAGCTGGGACACCCGTGTAACCACAGTAAATGCATGTTCTTGTTCATTCAAGGCCAGGCTGGATGTGGCTCTGGGCAGCCTGGTCTAGTGAGTGGCAACCCTGCATGTGGAGTGGGAGGGAAGGAGGGAGGGAGGGAGGGAAGGGGTTGAAACTAGATGATCATTGTGGTCCTTTTCAACCCAGGCCATTCATATTACATGTAACGTATGTTTACATAGCAGTAAATGTTGTCTTTAAAAACCTGCAAGAAGGCTTGTACTTTCTTGAATAGGCAGGAAATTCAAGTTTGCTGTGAGGAAAACTACCATTTTTCCCTCTGTCTTTATGGAGCCTACTGAGGCCATGCTCCTCTCATGCTGGATCATGACAAAATGGCACCAACAGGGTGCAGTTGTTTGCAGTCATGGATTTGGCTCGAAACAACATAGAGCTAGAGATGGAATGACTTGCCATTTTTTTGCCCTAAGATGCGTGCCTGCTGTGTTGTACGTACTTGAAGTACTTTGGAGATGCTCACTGTAAAGATGCATTTGCCTTTCTGTTTACTTCCGTAAACTGTTTTAAATCCGGAAGACAAATGGCAGCTAACAGGATGAAGGACTTAACCAAATGTAGAGCAAATGCTTGTATCAATGTGATACAAAGATAACAAGCAACAGATGATTTTAACCAGCAAAACTGACTTCCTGGAGGCACTTGGATTGCATCAGCTTTGTCCAGATTCAGAAACAGGTCACACCTGCTCCTACCATTCTGCTCTCAGGTAGTGGACTTAAAGTTATGCATGCTAATTGATCGCGTGTTAGGGAAGAAGAGGGATTTTTTTTTTTTTTTTTTTCCCTCAGAAAAGACAGACTTTCAAAGCCTGAAAAAGGTTTTTATTTTCCCACTGTATTAATATCTGGGGTCAATAACCCTAAATGTCTGTTTTCCTACTGTCTTCAATTTGTAGTCTAAGCAGGTTTCAGGGTGGATGGATGGTCAGTGTCCAGTGTCTGGAAATAATGGGTTGCCCTGCAGATTGCATTTGGACATCAGAAAATAGTGGGATTTCAGCTGGGAACTTAGAGCTTTTAGGGAGGGACAACTGGATTCAAGTGAACCAGGTCCTATTTCTCCTTATCCACCAAAGTATGTCCATGGCAGAGAAAGAGCAGGAGTAATTTCCTTGGTGCCAGGCTTGTAGTTGAATCAAAGCACCATTGTCCTGAGAGACAGGATTGCCATTGCCCTGCTGGGATCTTGCTGCATGCCAGGGAGATCTGGCATTGCTGACCTCTGTGATTAATATGGTGCATCAGAGAGGAACCTGCTTGAGGCTATTTGCCTGCAAAAATAGGAGTGTGTTTGAGTTAACCTGACACCTAATGATTCCGTAGCTATTTTGTGGCAGGATTTCTTTTTTCTAGTGCATCCAGTGCATTTCTACTGGAGGTATAGTTTCAGGATCTGTTACATTTGCTCCATGTTTGAGATTAGTTTTCAGTGAGTGGTTTTGAAGTTGGTCTCTTACAATTTAGGTCAGTGGAGGGAATACATGTTCATTGAACTAACAGCTTTCTCAGCTCCAGCTGAGGCTGCAAACAGGACTTGCTAATGTTTGTTTAAATATTTTGAAGGAGGGGAGCAGAAGAAAGGGAGTAAAATATTCAGTGTACACTTCATCTTATGTGAAATAGCTATAATGTGTGAGTCATTTGATCATATCTTTCACATCTGAAATGGGTATTTAGTATTTGAATGTTTGGAACTATTTACTACTTAAGCTATCAGTTGAAAGAAGCTCTAAGGAGTATGAGAAGAGGCTGCCAGTAACACAATTACCATGAAATATGTAAATGCTCAGTCTTATAGTTTCATCACTTTAATCTAGAAAGATTAATTGATGTCAAAAAGTAAAAATGTATCATTTTTTCATTTATGTACATTTACGTACAGTTGCCTCTCTTCAAATAAAAGCTTCAAAACGTTAAAGAATAAACAAACATGACTTGAATTTACAGCACAGAGAACAATGCAGAGAAAACTGTTCTGCCTGGATGCAGACTATCATCAGACTGGAAGGAGGAACTTTCACGCAAATCACTTCTGCTTTCTTCATTTAAATAGTCCAGCTGGGGCACCTGTGTATCCATAGTAAACACATGTTCTTGTTCATTGAAAAAACTCTGGAAATTATAAATCCATATTATAAATTTGTGTAATATGCATTTACTTAGTTGTAAATTGTTGTCTTCAAAAACCTGCAAGAAGGCTTGTACTTCACTGAACAGGCAGAAAATTCACCCTCTATCAGAATGAGGGAAGAAATCATTTACTTTATTGAAGTAGATTTTGGTGGAAGACAGTAGAAACTGTATCCTACCCTAACCAAGACATTGGCTTCTTGACCGCTTGGATCTCAATAATGGAGGCAAATAGGAGGAAGAAAAATAAGATAAAGGGAGATATTGGAATGAGGAGTTAGAAAAGATGGCATATCTAATAGGAAAGGGTCATGAAAGAGCAAAGATGTGCCAGTGCCTCTGGTTGAGATTAATGAAATAGCATTGTGTGTCACAGCAAATTTGTCTCTACATCTCTAACTTTGTTTTTCCCACAACTAGTACTTAAGAATAACCCTCTGCAGTTAAGCTAAATTTTTTTAAAGCTAGTTTAAAAAAAAAAAAAAAAAAAAAAAAATTCAGGCAAAATTTTGAGAGAAAAACCGAGAGAAAAGAAACAGACTTTTACGCATATCTTGCAAGCATTATCAAGCACAGATTTCAGTTTCCAAAAGGTTTTGCTTCTAAAATATTGCATATTATCTACTAACTGATTTTTTTTTTTTTTTTCAAACACTTCTAAATTCACAGTGGATTACAGTAATCCAAGAGGAAGATATGAAGAAATGACTAACCTCTATAACGTTTCTAAAAAAAAAGCTGGCAGCTTATCAGCTGAATGAACACTTTTCATTGTTTATTGATAGTTGCTCAAAAAGAAGAAATTGACTTCACACAAAAGGTGGTGACACACTGGAACAGGTTGCCCAAGGAGGTTGTGGATGCCCCATCCCTGGAGGCATTCAAGCCAGGCTGGATGTGGCTCTGGGCAGCCTGGTCTGGTGGCTGGGGAGCCTGCACATAGCTGGGTTGGTTGAAACTAGATGATCATTGTGGTCTTTTTCAACCCAGGCCATTCTATCATTCCATGATATGAATAGCTCCAATTCAGACCTAGTCTAAGTGGGTAGAACTGAAATAACGTTTTTGGTGGGTTTTTCATTTTGTTATTGTTTTTTCTTACTGCTTGTTATCTCAGTCTTATGAAAATGTGTATTGTGCCCAGACAGTCATAGTATAATTTCATCTCTCCCAGGATGATAAAAACATGTATGCATATGTGTTATATTGATACTCTTTTCATTCGTGACCTAATTTGGAAAATTTGACTAGGTCTGCATTGCAAATAGGTACATATGGTTCTCCTCCATCATGTCTTAATCATGTGTGCACATGTGCTACTGATGATGACATCAAATGATGAATATCTTTCATTTTTCTGCTTGACTGATGGTTATGTTTTCTCTTCTTTGGGATGCACAGATTAATCTGTTATATGACATTAAGGGGAATCTCAAAGTCCTTCCGGTATTTGAAGGGCAGTGCAGGAAGGGGACTGACTTTTTATGTGGTCTGTGATAGTGATAGAACAAGGGAGAACGGCTTTAAACTGAAGAAAGACAGATTTAATTTACATGGAGGAGAATATTTTACTTGGAGGATGGTGAAGCACTGGCACAACTGCCCAGAGAAACTGTGGATGTCCCATCCTTGGAAGCAATCAAGGTTGGATTGGATGGGGTCCTGGGCAGCTGAGCTGCTGGTGGGGGGGGCAGCTGTGTAATGGTTCTAGGAAAGGCTCAGATAAAGTCCAGGAAGGCACTAGAGTTTTCAAGCTGGTAGAATTGAAGCTGCAGTGGTGGCAGGATGGTAGGATGATACAGATGGCTTGGGAACTTGTCAGGACTTGTGCAAAGAGTTTGCTTGCTGTACGGAAAATAGAAGTGGTGATTCTCCAGTCAAGGTTTTTGGCAGAGGCAGAGAAGCTACTTACACAGAAATAGAACATGTATGGAGTGAGGCAAGATGCTTGAGGAAGGAAAAGAACTAATGCATGACTAGAATGAGAAAATGGATTTTCAGGGGTGTCTTATGTCTGACTTTGGGAAGGTGATGATGTATCTTAACAGTTAATTGAATTTTTTTGTAGTTGGTTGCTTGTTGAGTAAAAAAAAAAATTAGTTTAAATTTACGGAAGCACCAAGTAGTCTCAGCTGCACTGAAACATAAGGGTGAACACAACAGCAATTAATTTGAGCATTTCCAAACATTTGAATGAGTGACTTTCCCACCTCCACTTTTTTAACATAGGGATGTTTAAGTGTATAGTACCTATTAAAAATAACCAATAGCCTAACAGTCTTTTGCAATTAGTGGATTCAACATAAGCAAACTGCAACATCTTGTATATGCTGTTGCTGTGCAAATCTGTGAACGCTTCCACAAACTAATTGCTAAGCGATAGTGCAAAGTGAGATGAGTCTCAACATGACTACCAGATCCCAGATTGAGGTATTGGTGCTTTTAAAGAAAAAGATGTCTGTATTTAGTGCATACAGAAGGCTGAAATGAAATTAGTATCAATGCACAAACAACTTTCAAACCTGTCAGGCAGCCAAGCAAATGTATTTATTTCTGCTTGAAAAATACACAAAATGTTGCTGCAGGATTGAAGAGATGTTTAGTTTACATGTGCCATCAGAGTTATGAGAAATAGGTTGCAGCCTGAAAGAGAGGACATGTTTTTTGGGAAGAATTTCACAGATAATTGTGAGCAGAAGCGGTGGATTGACTGATTAGAAGATGAGAGAGAACATACTACCTCTTCACCTGGAGAAAGCAAGCACGTCTAAAAGTTCCAGACAAATGTTCCTCAGTACATGGCTGTGAATGGTTTTCAATTTTTTTTTTGTAGTAGTAGTAATATCAGAAGTGGTAAAAACAGATTGTTGTCTGTTTTCATGTTTCTGTGCAGCCAGAAGTTTTTTCTCATATTCCTGAAATCTGAGGTTTTAAAGGCCAAAGTTCAAGGAAAGAGGAAAGTGCTATTAGAGAAGTAACAGTCCTTACTTGTGTTTTCATTTTTTCATTGTTCTGTATGCTTTCTTTTTCATGTTCTTCCAAAATGATGACACCTAGAGGCAAGGAAGGCTGCTTCTTGGCTTCCATTTGACCTCACTTGGGGTGATCAATGATCAGCTGCTTCTGGGTTTAATCTTTTATTTTGGGGAAACTGATATGGAATCCCGTAACACTGGATGGTTCTTTTTTTTCCTCAGTTTAGGAAATCATTCGTGAGCATAGACAAACCACAGAAGAGGCTCTCTGGTTTGCATCTGTACCTATTACAGTACCCTGTTTACACAGCAGGACTAATCAAGTTGGGTGTGTAGTTTGCATTCAGGTGTACAAAAACAAATGAGAAAATGTAGAACAGGTCACTTTTCAGAATGTTTTCCAAAGAGTCTGATTTCTGTATTCTTTGTTCAAAAATCAGACACTGCATTGACAGAAACTGAGTATGATGTGACTATGAAATACTTTGTTTTCATTTCCAGTAGTGAAATGCACAGTAGGGCAGCAGGAGGGCACACAAGCAGAACTAGATGCCTGATGCCAACATCATTCAAACCCGTGACTGAAATTTGAAAAATGAGTAGGTCTGAGAGTGTTCCAGTAGTAGATCACCTCCACTCATTCAGATCTTTATGAGTGTGGCATGCAGCTCTTGTTTGTGGCTGGTAAAAGTGTACAGATAATGGTGGTGATAGTGTTGAAAAATACTCTTTTGTAGCTGAGAATCTGCTCTATCAATATTATTGTGATTTATTTGTTGTAGAAATAAATATAGAAATTTAGAAATAAATTTCTATAGAAATAAATGGGACTCATTACTTTCAGAGCAACCTACATAAATATATAAGCAGGGCCTAAAAGGCACAGTGCATTATCACAGTCCTTGCATCCAGACACAATTATTTATTGCAAATGAGCAGAGGTTTAGAATTAGTATGTTCACCTAATGGAGTATTTTGGAGTTATGAAGTCTCTGCTTCCGAATGGCCAGCTGAAAATAGGGATGCGCTGCTCTTGGGAAGCTCTTGTTTTATAGAATCACAGAATGGTCAGGATTGGATGGCATCTTTGGAGTCCTGATCTACTTCCTGTTCAAGCAGATTGCCTAGAACCATCTCCAGATGGATTCCAAAGATTTCCAGGGAAGGAGATTCCACAGTCTGGATTTGAGGCAAGAAACAAGACAGTAATGGATGCAAATTGGCTTGTGTCTGTAGTATTCAGAGGGTACAGTTTTGGAGCATGTGATCTTTTCTTCTGTGTTCCGATTTCCTTGCCAAGGAAGCTGCTTGTATTGCTCTAAGTTGTAGTCTATGTGCAAATTAGTATGTATACAGTATGAACACTAAGAGGCCAAGGGCTGAAAGTGGAATGATTTGATACTGTAGACTGGAATTGTCACATTTGTTGAAGACTGTCCCAGATAAAGTGTTCTGCAGCCCTGGGAACTCTGGAAGGATAGTGCTTTCCATGGTAGGTTGTTCTGGATTTTTCAGATTTTGGGCAATTTGTGTACCAAAGGTGCTGGGGAGACTTGGCTTTGATCTTTCAACGGGGTGAATCCAAACACTGCTTGCTGTGGCTTGTTTGGTGGTTTGTGATGACAGGGAGGAGGAATTCATGAATACTGACAGTTATTTCATACTGAAAAGTTGCCTAAAATCAGGTGCAGCCAATAAAGAGGAGTTCCAGCAGAAATGTCTCACCCAATTTCAGTATAAAATAAAAGATTACAAGTCAGTATAATCTTATTTGAGGCTGGATGATATAGAAATTAATCTCCTCCAAAAATTAGTTTGAAGACGGAATTGATAACGCTGTTTCTGTCCAGAGAAAATAAAATGTGTATATTGTCTAAACTCGTAATTTGTTGTTTTTTTCCTATTATATCGTAAAATAACCCCACTGACTCCGTAGATCTTCAGAAGTAAGAGATGAGATTTTGAAGCTGTATGTATAATGATTTATATAAAAGATAGCAAATTGCAGGAACCTCCTTCAAATCTGTCGAACTTAATTTTCTGCTCTGTGGAGCAGAGCGATTGAGACAGTGAAGCTGAATGACATTTTACACTGTGCATACTGCCAGGTGCCAGAATGCTGTGGCATTAGATGAATCCACAGCAAATCCACTGGCAACTGGTTGAGAGGATGGGATGCATATTTTGTTCTTCCTTTGGAGCTTTCAGAACACCTTTGCAGAGACATTCTTGATGTGCATTTGACAGAGCTGTAATTAGCTATTTTAAAGGTTGACTTCAATACTGATATGTGGTTCAGGTATCATATTTTCTTCACACTTCTTTAATATCAGAAGCATATTTAGGATCAGTATCATATTTGGCTCTGTTTTAGCTATATCCAGAAGGGAATATATACCATACTCCCTTTTATATGGTGAGTGTTCAAAGTCTTTGGGTTATTCTACTGGGAAGAAAAAGTGATGAATGAATTAACTATATTCTTTGATGGATTTTGATTGCAAAAAAAGAACTTCATAAAATTGTATCTTCCTAAATAATAAAAAAGGATAATAAAGGAAGCAGTCACTTACTGAAATTCTCCTTAGTGTCGAAATTGGGCTTGAGATGCTCTCTGTGCTTTCTTTTACTTTTGTGTTACAAGTGTTCCTCTGATATTTCTGTGTTTCCCCTTGCCTCTTCTGGCCACATCTGTGATGCTTTGTCTTTACATGCACAGTAGTGCCAGCAATTTCAAAATTACTTTTAGCCATCAGGAGAATCCTTTTCTTGCATCACATAAGAGCACTATAGCAGCATCTAACATAAGTTGAAGTGGTAATTTCTTCTGTTTCTAATGGATCTTAATTTTATGTTACACTTGTAGAGAATTAATGATTCCCTTTATGCCACCAAAGCCACAGATTTTATACTCAATCCCTTTGATATGGTACTAACCCGACTGCTTGCTTTTAGGGAGAGCTTTTTGGGCCACATGCTGGAACATGGAGACAGTCCCTGGACCCTCCAGTAGCTCATAGAAGGCCATGGGGCCAAACACTCAGCTGCCTGCAATGCAGGGCTGATGGCACTCATCCTACACAGAATCTCCTAAACTTCTTGAGTCACTGGAATTTGCTCTGAATTTTAGAATTTCCCTATATGCAAAGTGATGCATAGAAATAATAAAGGTGGAAGGTTTTCTAAGTCCAAGCTGTGTTTCTGTTGTGCATTTGTTGTGTTATTAGATCGTGCAGGAGTAGAGCATTATTTTCTGCCTCCCTCTCAAAATCAGAAGAGGCTACAGAGTCCTTTCAAGATGGAGGTGGGCAGGAGAACGGAGGGGACAGATGGGAGAAGAACAGGTCTGGGCAGCCTGGTCTGGTGGTTGGCGACCCTGCTCTCATAGCAGGGGGTAGAACTAGATGATCATTGTGACCCTTTTCAACATGGGCCATTCTATGATTCTAGAGTTTGCCAGCACCTTTTGAAATTGAAGACAAACATACCATTGACACAAATGCTATATGACTAGGTATTCTGTTAGTGTTTCCAGGACAATTTGTAATGTTCGTATTCCAATGGTTGCTCCCTTCTCTCCCTGCTGTACCCCCTCCAAATCCTCAATTTATACATAAGACTGCATGTTCTTGGTGGTCTCAAATTTGCACACAAATACAAGCAAAGTTGTCTAAACATTCTGAAATATTTTTTTGCTGTTTTGTTTTTAGTTTTTGAGTATTGCTGTATTTATGCAGGGAGGAGATAAGCTTTGTAATAGGTCATTTCATGTCTTTCCTGGAGTGGCAGAACATAACATTTCTGGAGTTTGTTTTCTAACTACAATGGCATCTGTGTCCTGTTTTCGTTTTCCTGTTACTAAAGTGTAAGAGTATATGTAATTTTGCGAGTTAGTCTTTTACTTCCTTTTTCAAAGAAGTTTTGGAGTTTTGTTTGCAGATGTTTGAGAGCCTTTGAATTTGAAGTCCTCACTACTGTGTGCTTTTTCATATGGCATCAGATTGTCACAATCCGTAGCTGCTGGCAAGTTTCTTTACCAGAAAGTTTGAAAACACCTTCGATTCCAAACTGCATTTATTCTGAAGATAAATTTCACTTTTGATTCTTCATTTCCTTTGATATGGATATATATTATTATTATTTTTCTGTTCACATATATCTCCACAGTAAGCTTGAAATGAGGATAGAAAGGAACGATGGAAACAGGTGTGGCTTGTTTGCGGTTTTTATCTTTTTGAATGAAGCAATTAAAACCTCCAGTGCTTGGGGTGGAAATGTTCAGATCTACAATATGTTCTTGCCTTTAATTAGAATTATCACAAAATTCCTCTATCTGCTGAGATTAAGTATGGTAGGACTAGATGCTTTAGCACAGATGTGTGAAGTTCTTGAACAATCTGGAAATCTTTGGTATGTATGGCAAAGTTCTAGCTGTGTGCATTTCTGCTGACAAGTAGGCTGTCATGTTAATCACTTTAGCACAAATGTAAAATATATTTCATTTTGCTTTATTACAATCCGAAAGCATTTGTGTTGCAAAACTAGCAGTCAAAGGACTAAGTTCTGTGTATCACAGAATCACAGAATGGCCTGAGTTGAAAAGGACCTCAAAGATGCCTAGTTTTAACCCTCCTGCTATGTGCAGGGTCGCCAACCACCAGGCCAAGCTGCCCAGAGCCACATCCAGCCTGGCCTTGACTCCTTTGAGGATGGGGTATCTAAAGCAATGTAGTTGATTCCATTCTTTGTGACAGAGCTACAAAAGAAATAAGAATAAAGTATCACTATAAATATATTAGCATTGAGGCTGCCTTCATTTATTATACGGTTTTTTATTTTTGCAGTCAGCCACACAAAAGTAACCTTATAAATTATTTTTCTAAATGCTTAACTTTATGAAAAATACTATTTTGTCCTATTGTAACTCCAGACTCAAATTTCAAGTCACCAGGAAAAAAAAAAAAAAAGAAAGAAAAAAGAAAAAAAAAAAAAAAAAAACAACTTGGATTATGGTTCAGAGAAAAATGTTCTTGGTGGTGGTGGTTGTTGTTTGTTTGTTTGTTTTTGTTACATAATATTCATCTACAACAATTTATTTGTTAATTCTCTTTCAAAGCAAAGTACTATAGTGACCTCTTTGGCTAAGCAATGAGACTGGCTCCAGAAATATGTTGAGCTGATATGTTTGTTAATATTCCACTAGGTGGAAGTGAGCTTTTTTGTTGTAGTCTGAAATAAATAATCATATAGGATATGTGGGAGTTGGGATCTTGTAATCTCTTTTTAATTCTGCTACAGCCTCTGTGTATAGCTTTGGACTTGTTGCATAATCTTTTTATGTCTTGTTTTCTCACTTGTGTGCCTGTGCCTAAATTAGATTGTAGTCTAGGATTTCTAGCATAGGAGCCTTTACAGGGCAGCTGATGCTTTGCAAGCTACTATAAACTAGTAAATAGAAAAGACCTTCTCATGTCCACATGAAGAAGAAGGTCATCTTTATATGAAGCAATAGAAAAAAATCAAATCTATTTATTTAAACTGAATATATATCTGTGCATTTATATATAAATATATTTTTATATTTACATATATATCAATTCTATAGAATTTTATATTAATATATACCTCTTATATATATATAAATATATACCTATTATATACCTAATATATATATTTATGTATAAAAACACAGACTGTTGCATATATTGTATTAGGCATCTAGCGTCGAAATCGGAGTGTGAAGTGTCAGGAGTAGGCGTTAACAAGTTGATATCGGGATGTGACGTGGCAGGACCTCTCCTGCTCTGTGATGGTTGTATGACGCATGCTTTAGGGGCGTAGACAAAGCACATAGGATATATAAGCTAGAGTTCACTTGTAATAAACGCCATTTTGCTGATCACCATATTGGTGTGCATGTCCAGTGATTTGGCCCTGGCCCTATCGTGGCCAGTATTGTAGATCCCTAACACCACAGCAGACATATATATGCTCATTCCCTTTATTTTTTTCCAGATAATTTATTTCCAGATCAATTCTGGACACAACTCCTTTCCACACAGTTCTTTAATCTTACTTTTACTTTTCTATCCAGTCCCTGGATATTTTTCCATGGTTGAGCAATTAAGAATTTTGGAGTAGGAGATGAAAGATACACTGATGAAGATCTATAACGCAGTTTAGTCAGTGCAATCTGTTAATCAGTGTAATTTTACATATGAAATATTGTAGTAAGGATATCTGCACAGCTGTTCCCCATGCTGTTGTATATGTTCTCTGAGTCAGCAGAAAAAATACATAATTACAGAGTGTTCTCAGGATAGCGCTATGAAGTGCGAAATACAGCATATATGCATATCAATACACAGAATCTGTGTTGGATAGGTTCATAACAGGATTAAACAGTTTTATGTGCATCAAACTAAATTCTTCACAATGGTCCAAATGTTGTCTACAGCAGGCAGTTTTTTATTTGAGGGCTGTAGTGGTATTAATATGCATTAACATTCTTGTCTGTCAGTGAAGAAATCTATAAAAAGGTATGTTGATTCTGGCCATATGTAAGGAGGGTCATATGTCAACAAGAACGAGTCCTGGAGGCTTGATTTGGTGAAATGTTTGTCTTTCAGTTGTGCCTGTGTCCCTTAGGACGGTGAATCCCAATGTGTTGTTTTTGAGTTTAATAGATGGTCTGTGACAAGGTGGAATGAAGTCTCCATATTGCTGTGATGATTAAGTAGGTACTTGTTTGTTTTGTTGTTTTTTTTTCCCCTGGCATTCAGATCTGTGACCTATTTTCTTTCTGTGTGATTTTTTTTTTGTGACTTGCTATCACATAGCCTTTATTATTTATAAACTGTCTCTTGCATGAAGCCTGACTCATGGAAAGAAAACTGCCTGAAATGTTACAAAATTTTCATGTTTCTAACTAAAATAATACCTTATTTTAATTAAAAGGAATAATTTTCAGTTATACATATATGTATATATGTATATACACATATATATCAATGTAGATGGTAATAGGTTAGTTATGAGTTGCATGTAAATATCTATAATGGGTAGACTCTCAGGATCAATGAAGCCTCAGTCAAAGTATTAATCTTATTAGATTGTGTATAAGGTAAATAAATTGCAGTGCAATTCTCGTAACCCATTTTGTCACTTCTGTGGCAGGTGTGCATCTGAATAGTGTAATTAACATACATATGTTTAATGATGAGGTCTAGTTGTGCTATTTCAGGGTTTTATCTCTTGTCAGTTCTTAGGGCTGTGCTTTGGATTTGGAAGAAAATTGACAGAACATCTGTACTAATGTGAAATAATGTGTGCACATACAATACAAGCTTGGGGATCTTCTCTCTTTCACTAGGTAGACAAGCTACAAATAAGTAAATTACCTCATAAATATATCTTCCTATCTGATTAATAATCCCGTAGCACTGCTATTAGTTCACGTATAGACATCTCTTTATCATTTCCCCCAGTCAGTATGCACTCAGAAAACAAGAGAAGGAATTTTAATGTTGCTCCATCACAGCTGTGAATGGAACCATTTCCTTTTGAAAAAAATCTGCAGTTGAAAGAATCAACAATGGTAAAAGGAATGCTCTGTGATGTTGGTAGAGTTCTTTGTTAAATCTTGGATCAAAAAGGATAAAAAATAATTCAAAATCATATAGAAAGGTTTTAATCCCAACTATAACGGTTTGTCACAAGTTCTTCCGTAACAGTATTATTTGTAGAACTTTAATCATTTGAATGAATAATTTGCTTCTGGATGAAAATTGTCACAAACGCTTTCAGCCTTCGTGCAGGTGTTTGTTTTTCTTCAAATGCTATTAAGTCTGTTAAGGTCTATTAGGTCTATTAAGTAAATAGAAAATATTTTCTTTTTTTGGCATTTGAAAGTGAAGAAATATTCCAAAAGGATGTCTATAAGCCATGAACCCTCTGTCCTTGCATATGAAGTGGAGAACTGTTATGAAAAAGCAATGGGAGCAGGGTGATAACGAATTAGGAATGTAATGTGTTGCTTGGTGTGGGAATTTTGTTTGTTAATGTCTGTTTTGTTCTGCTTTCTTTTTTTTTTCTTTTTTTTTTTTTTCTATTTTAACTGTATTGCTGATGTTAGCACTATGTAAAGATAGAGATAATTGTAAGAGTTTTGAGCAAGATTTGCAGTGCCACCTAGATAGGGGCTTCAACATGCTCCTTGCATGGATTTGTTAGTAGCAGAATACCATTTGCTTCCACTATGGGAAAAGAACATCTTTGCACTGGAGTGTGTTAGAGAGTTCAGGTAGGGTCGCAAGGTATAATGATGCCAAGCTAGGCATATGTTTGACTCTTCAGAGGTGTACCTGGTACTGTGCAAGGATTATTCAAATACTGATTTTTCATCAAAGCTCACATTTGAGTTTCGGTTCAGAATTTTTTGAATGTATTGATTTCAAAATTTGTGAAATTAATTTGCTAGTGTTGTAGTGTTTTAAAATTGCTCATCTGGAATATTTTTGAATAACTGAGTTCTAAGATAGTAGCAATATATGTACAGCTTCTGATGACAAAGTAATGAATAACTTTATGGCTCTTCTGAATGAAAGATATGTAATATCACTCAAGTGATACAGGATACTAACTAATCCCTCCTATCAACAAACTGCATAGCTGAAATATAATTGCCATTGGAATGATGTTTATGTTCATTATGAGCACAGGTAGTATGATTCTACCTAGATACAGTTGAGAATTTTTTTCAATTCATTGGAATAAATGCAGAATTTGTGACTTATTCATTACAACCATATTAAATTGTCAGTCTTGATTTTGCATCTGAGCTTGCTGCAGCTTGGTGATTGCAGCTGAAATGTCAGTAGGAGATTCTGAGAATAGGGGGATGACATTTGATTTGCCTGGACTTGTTCTTGTTTTATTATTAATGCATTCTTAACTGAGTTTTTTCTAGTGGGCTGATAGATGTGAGGTGGTGATAAATATGTAAGTGAATGTGCTTCTCTGAAGAAAAGGCCTCTAATGTTGTTATATTTTGACTGTGGCCTTGTAGGAAGCTGTCAGTAATGGGTTGATAGTTTGTCTGTGGTGTGGCAGACCAGGATGTTTTTTTTCCAAAGTTTTGAAAGGTAACTTTCAACTATGGTGTTGATTTTAATGCTTCTGTGCAACCTCTTTATAGTTGTTGGGTGTTGGTTTTTTGTTTTGTTTTTAACTAAGGACTGGAGAAGGAGGCTTCTTTGAAATAAATTGAGTCCATGTACTCTTCTTTATTCAGACTGGTACAATCAGCAGAGACAAGGATAGTAGTTTTAATTTAGTTACTCTTGACGTTATCCAGAAAATTTTATTAGACTATCCATAATCTCTCTGGCTATTAATATGTATTGCTGAACATATAGATTATATGAATTTGAAGAATTATGTAATGCGTTCTTTAATTGGCCCTAGTAGTTTACTTTGCTCTATGAAATGATGAAAACTTAGGGGGGAAAAAAGTGCACATCTAATGAAAATGCCGGCTTAATAATGTGGGATTCTGATTCTGTTTGTGCTTTTGATACTTGCCACCTTCCTTCTTTTTATGTTCTTTTTTTTTTTTTTTCCTCCCCCCCGATGTTTTACACTGATTTGTGTGGAGTGGAGGAATGGAGTTAGCAACTCTGATCAAGTACTTGAAGTTAAAAGCCTTGGCTACTTTACCAGGTCAGTTCTTTGTTAGTCACTTCAGCTCTGGAGCTGAACTCTGAGATTTCTCCTTAAAATTAACATTATGACCAGCAGTGGAAAAAGCATTTTTGATGGATGTCATGTACTTACAACTAGTGTTCAGCAACCACACAACAGAATTGGATGATCACCCATGCACTGTGTTCAATCCTTGCTTTCCACAATATTTCTTTTAGTGGAAATGCATTCACTTAAAAATAATCTTCTAAAGCTTATTGGATTTAGATGATTCCAGTAGACTGGAATCAAAGATAAACTTACCGTGACAGTCTGAAGTATAGCAATTACGATAACAGAAAAATTACCTTCTCTAGAAGGTTAGATTATTTTAGAGTCACTGCTACCCAAGTCTAACATTGAATACATTTTTGCAGTTGTTTCAATTGCTGACTCCTATTTATTTGTCTTTGTGGCCTTACAAAATATATTTTTTTATGAATGATATTCATATGGCTGAGAACAGTAACAATTATTTAAGAGGTCTTGGAAGTATCATCCTCTTTTCCTGATTCTATAAAAATAGCTTTAATGTCCCAGACAATCCTTTACTGTTTCATTCTCTTTGTAAAACAAACAAAACAACAACAACAACAACAAACAACCTGAAAACCCTATTATTGAGGTACAGATGGCATGGAAATCCCTGCTAACAGCCTTCAAGAATACATCAAGGACAAATACTTCTAAGCCTTTATGAAAATAAGAAACAGTGATATTTGCTACCCCATTCTGCTGTGTAATAATGAGAAGATTTAGAGATGCCATCCGGGTGGTTTTAGCTGTGACATCTGGAAGGGTAGTTTTTTGCTTAATCTTGCTCTCTGCTGATCAAGAGTTTCTGAACCTCTTTTAAATTGTGAATTTTTCTATAATGTGAATCTGTGCTTGTCTTCTTTCTCCCTTTTATTTCCGTCCTCTTTGTGCCCTGAAAACAAACATTGAAACAAAACACAAATGTCTTATCCATGCAGGACAAAAAAGCTTTCTTAAAACCTATTTCGTTCATTATGGAGTTTTACTTTGTTTTTCAAGTTAGCAATGTAAGTTCTCCAATGTAAGTCTCCAAGTAGAATGAGAATGACTTACCATCAAAAGAGCAGTAAGAACATCTGACTGTATTTGCTGTTTAAATGCAAACCAGAAATTCCCAGTACTGCTGCTTGCCAAAGCGCATGATACTCTTCATGCAGAATTCTCCCTTTGGAGTAGAATCAGAAAAAATGAGTAGTATGAGGCAGATATTAGTCATGGCACTTAGTATGCAACTAGGAAGTGCCAAGAAACTATGATGTGATGGCAGTATGAAAATGTTCATTCAGCTGTATGGTTAAAGTCAGTTTATGTGAGCAGAATGTGGTCATTCTCCAATCTGATTCTGCACCACAGCATCACAGAAGTTTGTGTATTGAGTCTGAGTCTGTATATTTGAATTACATCACAGTTTAGTGCATCTTTAATTTGCCTGTGAAATTTTGAGGAAATTGCTAAGAAAACGTTCCTTTGTTACAGAAATCTACCAGTTTTTTTTTAGGCTCTTTATGAAGGCCCATTTTCAGGCTGTTATTTAACCTGACAGCTGTAGGCTGTTTCTCCCTTGCTGTGTGTCTAGTATCAAATGTCCAAGAGGAGAGATCTTCTGTGTAACTGCACATTTTTTCATTCCTGGAGTACTTTGTGCATTTGAGATACAATGCTGATGAACAAATCAACCTTGTTCCATGTACACTATGGGCACCAAACACTTGATTACTGTGCAATGTCATCAAAGTGGTGTGATATAGTATGCTTCCTATTTATTTCCATGGAACTGACCACAGATATGAAGAGCACAATAATACTACTTTATAGCTGAGAATTTGCTCTATCAAACACAGTTTTTCAATGTAATCAACACCATTAGCTATGCATTTTTTCCACTGTTGAGCAAGAGCCTGCATGCTGTGCACCAGTGGAGATGACCCACTGTTTCACAGCTGCTATGATGGTGTCATGGCTAGGAAAGTGCTACTCATGCAGTCCATCTTTAATCGGATTGAACAGAGGAAAATCAGAAGGCACAAAATCTGGGTTGCATGAGTGGGGTAGGACAGTCTGGCCAAGATTGGCAATGTGGTCTATGGTCGTCTAGCTGGTATGAGGCCTGGTATTATTGTCTTGTAAGAAAAAGCTCATTTTCTTCTTCTCTGGCCTGAATGGAAGTTTGAGCCTTCAGCTTAGTCAGTGTCACAATGTTGAAGTCAGACTTGATAGTTTGTCTGGCTACCAGGAAATCCAGCGGGATCACCCATTTCCTATCCTAAAAGACAGTGCACATCACTATGTGATGAGAGCTGTATCTTGAGCTTTTATTTCAATAGGGAATTCACATGTTGCCACTCCACGGACTGCCATTTTCACCCCAGCTCATAGAGATAACACCATGTTTCATTGCTGATAATGATGCTGTCTAGGAAACTGTCACCGTCAGCCTCATATTGGTTCATCAAGTCCTGACCAACGTGCGTATGGTGCTCTTTGTTCCTATGTGAGCATTCATAGAATCACCAATGTTGGAAAAGACCTTCAAGATCATTAAGTCCAGCTATCCACCTACCACCAATATTTCCCATTAAATCATGTCCCTTAGTACAACATCTAGGTGTTTCTTGAATGCATTCAGGGACAGTGGTTCAACTACCTCCTTAGGCAGCCCCTTCCAGTGCCTGACTGCTTTCGGAGAAGAAACTTTTCCTGACACCTAACCTCAATCTCTCCTGGTGCAACTTGAGGCCATTCCCTCTAGTCCCATTAGCTAGTTATGTGAGAGAAGAGGCCAACCCCCATCTTGTTCTACATAAGATTTGTGCTCCACCCCCCTCGCTTTCCTTGTTGCCCTTGTCTGGATATGTTCCAGGGCCTTAATGTATTTCTGTAGTGAGGGACCCACAGCTGAGAACAGTATTTGAGGTGCAGCCTTACCAGAGCTGAGACAGTCGCTTCCCTGTTCCTGCTGACAACACTATTTCTGATGCGATCATGTATGCTATTGATCTCCTTGGCCAGCTGGGTGCACTGCTGGCTCATGTTCAGCCAAGTGTTGACAAACGCCTCCAGGTCCATTTCTTCTAGTTTTCCAGCCTCTGTCCTAAGCCTGTTGCATTCACGGGCATTGGCGATATTCAACTCCACACACAATTTTGTGGTCCTTGTCTGCCTATTCATGTAGGTGAGATTATTGACACGGTCTTCATTTTGTGTTGTGACAGCTGTATATGGCCATCTGGAATGTGTTTTGTCTTTCACATTGTTGTCACCACTGCTGGAAAGCACCATCCACCACCTCACTGTGCTCACATCTGCTCTTTGGTCTCTAGAAGTGTTCAGCAAGTGTCAACGAATGTCAACAGATGCAATTTTTTCCACATGAAGGAATTTGATTATACCGCTTTGCTTCATATGCATTTCTATGTCAGATACTGTTTTGTCAGAATGTCTCTTTGCTTTGTCTGTCATATGAAACAAAAAGTAATGGAATATTAGCAGGAAAGTTCAGCCTCTACTGACCTACCACCAACATCCACCTCTGGCATTGGAGCAACATAACAAAAAAGGAGGCATTGCTTTTGGAGTAGATTACTCTGACACTGCCTACAGAGTCTGTGGAATGAATAAGTTTGAATAATCCTCAGTCAGGATAATATATTTAGGTGTGGATTTTCTCTTCCTGCTAAAAATGGGATTGAGAACTTTGAAGCTTTCTGGAGCATCCTAATGGACTGCTGTTTATCCTTTGCACAGAGACACTTCTCAGTAGCAGTGCTTTTGACCTTGATGTGTGTACCACTCACTTCCAGCCATTCTCTGCCAGCGAAGCTCTTTGTGGACTTCTTCCACTGGCTGGCTTCTCTGCTAATTGCCAGTTGTTCTTGCTGTCTCTATCTGCTGCTTTACTCTGCCAGCTTGTCTGCTGTATTCCATTTATCTTCCATCTGTTCATTTCTACTCTTGCTGTGCTCTTCTCATCAGACATGTTTCTTTGCAGTCCCAGTGCAGTTTCAGTCCTTTTAGAAAAGATACAGAAGTATCCAACTGGAACCTTCCTTTCCTCTATTTATTTTAAAGAAGAAGGGCTCAACCAGTTCTTATTTCTGTAGTCCCATTGTTTTTTCTTGAGGTTTTATAATGCAACATTGCTATAGTTTGATTTTCCCAACCTGAAACAGTGGAGATGTTAGCAGCTTATGCTTTCCAGTTACATTTTCCCCAGTTCTACCATTTATCTAACGTTAAAAGGAATCTTGCAAAGTGCTGTGAGAATTACCTAAGCCACAGAAGAATCAAGTTTGCTAGCCCCCATCTCTGGTATTTTCCAGACAGCTTCATTGCTGTCCTAAGAAGACCAGCACAGCCCTTGCCTCAAAGACTGCTAATCACTCACAAAATTTTAGGTGGTTGGGATGAAATTTGGATTTAGGAAAGCAAAGGTATTTTGTGTTTCAATTGCAGAAGAATGATCATACATCCCAGTGAGATGATTGGTTGGATTGGTTTTTTGTTACTTAATATTATGACTGTCTATATATATTTGTTTTATGATAAATTGTTTTGTGAAATCTCCGACAGTCGTACCTTTAAGTTTCTGCCCTGAATTTGTGCAAATGCATCGTAAGTGTTCTTGTATTACTGCAGAGAGTTGTATTCGTTCCTAAGAGAGCTCTTGCTTTTGGACATTTTCTTTGTTTTTTTGAGTACCTCTTGAATTTTAATCATGGTCTCTAAAATGTTTGTAATCCCTTCCAGCTTAGCATGATCTCTGAATTAAATAAAACAGGCTCCTTGTTCCATCATCTAACTCACTAACAAAAAAAAATATTAAATAATACCCTACTGAACATCAGTTCTTGTAAACTTCATCCAAGTAATCCTCGCATTTGTTGGCATTTAGACGTTGTTATCAAGACCTATAAGCTTATTTCACTGTGTTTTGCACTAGATCATGTTTCTTTAGCTTGGCTATGAGTGTAACATATACTATCTGTGGCTTATTTTTGCATGCCATACTAGCCTATAAAGTCTTTTCTAAGAATATTGTTTGTTTTTTTGTTTTTGTTTTTTGTTTTCTTGTTGTTGTTGTTGTTTGAATGAAGCATGCATTCTTTTTGGACTCAGATAATTTAGCATGGTTTTTGCTTCCTTGTACTCTCAAGCTGGTATTTTAGTGGATGTACTTTCATCCTGAGCAATAGCTGGAGGAACAACGATCTCATATGACACGATGGAGTGTTTCCACCTGTTTGTGGTTTTCATTTGTATTCAAAATGTAAATTGTTCCTATGTTTAGGAGAGCTGTTCAGTGCATATTAGCAATTTAGGTTGACACCAGCATATAGAAGTGCCAGAGCAGTTCCTGTTAATATACTGTAAATGATCTGAGAGTCGGAGTTAATAGATGGTTATGGTGTGCTTGTCACTGGCATCCTTCTCACTTCAAGTTGAAGTGAAAATGAGAAGTAGAGAGGAAATATTTGATGAATACGTTTTTATTTCCTGTTGAGTGGCAGCTTTATTTTTCATGACATAGCGGAGTGTGGTTTGGTTTGTTTGCTTTTTAATTCATGTTTTCAACTGAAACTATTAGCAAGTTCTTCCTTACCTCCATGTTTTGTGATGGACACCATGTTTAGTGTCCAAACATGTGGTGCCTGTACAGTCCTGTTCAGCGGTGTTTGTGAATGTTCTTGCTACTGGGGAAATGATCAAAAGAAATTTTGCTTAGAAGCTGGGGTGCTATCATTGTGCAGCTGTTGCTATGTCTCTTAAAGTGCTGTGTTATACTCTTTCCTGTTTAGTCAGCTTCATTAGCTAAAGGTAGATACGGAACCAGTACTGCTTTTGCTCTGTTAGATTTGTTGACTTTAACATAGTAAAATAAATATTTCTGCAGCCCATCAAGAACAGAAAATGTTATGCTTCATTGCAGTAAGTAGGAATCTAGGAGATCAACTCCTCTCCCAGACACTGCAGTATCTCTGTGTGGCACCTAGCAGGGACAGGATAGTTCTTGATAAAGAAATGGATGTGTTTATTGAAATGGAAACAGGATTAAATCTTATATATACTTGCAACGTGAGCATGAAGTGCTGCTCTTAGGAAACATGAGATTTCACAAATGCATCATGGGGAATAACAAGCTGTACTGCCAGTATAGCAGAATCTATTTGTTTGTATCTTAGGCTGAAGAGCAATGTGATACAGTTACAGTTGAGAGGTAATTGTTCTACTCAACTAAACAAGCATCGCTCAGGTCTGAGATATACTGTTGTGTCTAGCTGTGAGCACTGCACTTTATTCATTGGTCTTTTGTGATCTTTTGGATCACAACATTTGTTAGAGGTTTGGAAATTTATCTGTGGAGAAAGGAAGAATGAATTTATTTAGAATTTAATTTAAAAAGGATTAAACTGTTGAGTCCATTTAGTGTATTTCCTTACGTAAAATATTGCTAAAAAGAAGGCAGTCTTCCTTACTAGAAATTGTAAACATCAGATTAGAAAAACCTTTTATCAAAGATGGTCTACATATGAATCCTGCAGATTTCTTAATGTCCTCTTTGTGTTTTATTTTGGCATCCTTTTTACTTAAAATCTCCTCCTGCTTTCTAAGAGGTTCCTTACAAGAAAATATTTTTCCCTTGTCTTAAAAGCCTCCTTACTACTTGATAACATTTTACTGAAAAAGCTTTACATGATATTTATGTCCTCTTGTAAAGAGGCTGAGCTGCAAGTTTCAGAGAAAGACATGAGGAAGTGTTTAATGCAAACTTCACTAATCTTCTTAGGCAGAGTGAACAGAACATAAGGTCAGATAAAAATATATTGTACTTCAGAGAGTTTTCATGAGTGTTGGGGATTTCTGTGGATGATAAGGACATAGTACTAGGGATATTTTTAATTATCTCTGTATGAGAAGCAGAGCTTTGTTTTACTGCATCTTTTAACTACATTTGACAGCTGGAAGTAAAGTGAACACTAAAACTAAATATGGCATCAGTCCATCAAACATCCACTCCCTTCATTTAGCTTGTTCTCATTCAACATTTTTTCATTAAGTTGCTTCAAAATAGGAATTGTGATGTCATCATGGAGACTAATAGAAGATAGAAAAAAAGCTAGGTGAAATCTCAGCTAATTTTCCTGTAGAGATTTGGTGATTGATAGCTATAACTCAAATAAAAACACTGCATATTTCACTATGCAAATTGTATTAGATCTACTCTATATTGTGTTGTGGTATACTGTCTTGGTTAAAGGAGGCTGGCTATGGTTATTTTTTCCTAAAGAAAAAGAAGCTAGGCAGCAGTAAATTGAATCACAGGTAAAAGGAAAAATAATCACATTCCATGCTGCATCCAGACATCTTTGATTGCTCTGTGTATTATTCAAGGCAGTATGTTCCTTTCTGCTACAAGGCAAGGAAGAAATCAAACAACAATACCAGTTATGTCCAGATGATTAAGCTGGGGTGGGAACAGAAGGTGTTTGGTGCTCTGTTTTTCTTCCCAGAAATAGCAGAATGCCCTCTGCATAATACATAGAACCATAGAATGGTTTAGGTTGAAAGGAACCTTAAAGATCATTTAGTTCAACCCTTTCCTGCCATTAGTATAGTTGCCACCCACTGGATCAGTCTGCCCAGAGCCCCATCTAACCTGGCCTTGAATGCCTACAGGGATGGGGCATCCGCTTCGCTGGGTATCCTGTTCTACTGCTCCACCACCTTTTGTGTAAATAATTTCTTCCTAACATCTAATCTTAATCTCTCTTCTTTTAGTTTAAAAGCATTCCCTTTTTGTCCTATCACTATAAGACCTCGTAAAAAGTCTGTTTGCCTCCAGTTTATAAGCTCTCCTCAAGTACTGGAAGGCCATGATGAGGTCTCCTGGAGCCTTCTCTTCTCCATACAAAACAAGCCCAACTCCCTCCACCTTTCTTCATAGAAGAGGTGCTCCAGCCCTCTGAGCTTCTTTCTCGCTGTCCTCCGGACTCATGCCAACAGCTCCACTTTTTTCTTGTACTAGGGGCCTCAGGCCTGGACACAGTACTTCAGATGGTGCCTCACAAGGGCAGAATAGAGAGGGACAATCTCTTCCCTCCCCCTGCTTGCACCCCTCTTTTGAGTACAGAATACTCTTTCCCTTCTGAATGGCAAGTGCTCAGTGCTGGCTCATGTTCTGCTTTTCGTTCATGAGAACCCCAAAGTCTCCTTCTGTGTAGGGCTGCTCTCAAGTTTTTCTTCCAGTCTGTACACATATCTGGGATTGCCTCTATCCAAGTGCAACACCTTGCCCTTTGCCTTGTCGAACCTCATTGGGTTCATGTGGGCCCAATTTTTGAGCCTTTCCAGGTCCTTTTCAATGGTATCCCTTCCTTCTGTTGAATCAACTGCACCACTGAGCCTGGCGTCATCAGCAAACTTGCTGACAGTGCCGTTGATCCAACTGACTGTGTCACTGATAAAGATGTTGAAGAGCATTCAATCAGAGACAGAACACTGGAGGATGTCACTTGTGACTGGCTTCCACCTGCAAGTAAGACTGTTGACCACGCTCATCTGGCTGCAGCTGTCCAACCAATTCTTTGTCAAGTTCAGTTTCATCTGCGCCTTGGCTTTCCTGGTACTGTCTCTGCATTTATCAAGGTAGTATTGGGTTCTCCATTTGTGTTTTTTTTTTTGTTGTTTGTTTCTTTGTTTCATGCACTAATTAATTAATTATTCTGGAAGCATTTTTTCTTAAATTCTTGAAAAGTTCATAGCATATTGTCCAGTTTCAAGTATAAACAGATACCAAAATTTTCAGAACATTAGATTTCAGTCTGGAGGATTACTGTACGTATTTTAAATGGTATTTTAAATGCATAGATGTCATTTGTTGCGAATGACAAAATTTTTTGGTGTGTTGTTTTGTTGTTTGTTTTTTTTCTCACTACTTCCAGCAGAGGATCTGCAGTAGAGCTGAAACAGTAAGATTTTAATATGAATTGTTATTGCCAGTTTCTGATACCTGGGTCCCAAAGTGATGTGGATTAAAAGGTGTAAGAAACAGATTAGTGGTCGCAGTTGCAGAGAGATCTTGTTATCTGCGGCTTGTCAGATACTGGAGTATCAGTATCATAAAAATACCATGTTCTGGCTCATTCTTCAGATTATTTGAAGTGAATCATCCAAAAACTTTACATCTCTCAAAGAATGTTTCCCTTCCCATCCGGTATGTACTGCAGAAAAGGATTATGTAATTTCACTGAAGCTGAACAAAGTTCATGATCTAGCAGAAAGAGTTGAGCAGGGCTGTAGACAGGGACATGGGTGCAAAAGTTTTGTACATAATTGTACACAGAGATGTCAACTCACAGTGCATAAAGTAGAGGACTGCAAGAGGACTGTGGACATGGTATGGCTAATTCTGTTTCAGCTTTGCCTCTGTACCAGAGTTCTTTAATTATATTGGGCAAATAACATAGCTAAATGCTCTCAAGCATAACTTTTTACTCCATGTTACTTATTTGCTGAAGTTTTAACACTAAAAACTTAGGATAGATTAATTTAATTTTGGAGCATTTAGCTGTAGCAGTGGCCAATTTAATTTTGGAGCACTTCAGCTGTAGCAATGGCCAATTCAACAGGAACCGTGGTTTGAAGGTGAAAAGTGTAATATAAAGTGAAGTAATCTGAAAAATCAGGCATGGGCTTCTCAAACTTAGTTGCCCAAAAGGGGCTGACACTTTTGATCATTCTTGTCTTAATCTTTGTGCTCCTGTTCTCAATGTGTCAGATACACAGCAAGATGAAAGATGAAATGCAAATGTGCTCAGTCATTTGTAAAGAATGGAAGTAGACAGAAACTTTCATTCTGGTATGTATTAGCCCTTAACATTGAAGTGTGTTTACTCGAAATATGTTTAGATCTGTGGTATCGTAATTAAATCAGTCTTTGGTGACAAGAGAATAAAGTTTGTTTTTTTTTTTTTTAATGGTGTCATAAGAAGAAAAGGAATCTTGCTTGTGGGCAGTGTTGGTTGTATTGTAAGAGGTAGATGGTTGTTTTGCATGGGTTGGTGTTTTTGTTTTGTTTTCCTGCTGGAATGTCAGAAACAAGAAAGAGAAAGAATAGTATTACATAGGAGAGAGATGCAAGAAAAATGTTGAATGGCACTGTGAAGGGCAGAGATCTAAGCATTGTTGTTAAACTCCAAAGCTAGAGATGAGATGCATAATTTTACAAAAGACTGTGGAAAGGCACATATTGGGAAAGTCTGATGTACCTTCATATTAACAGTTGTCTGTTTTTTTCCTTTAGCATTGTGCTTCCTGCTCACCAGATTGCAGAGCGCTCATGGGGGAAACACAATTAACAAAGCATGGCAATTCAGTGAAAAGACTCTTTGTTTTGTTTAATGGTCTTGAACAGCTGTTTTATACTAATGTCAATGAGTGAAATAGAGCAAAGAAAGTGTGAACAAACTTTGAATTCTCCCTCCAGTTAAAATAAATGGAAATAGGTACTCATTTCTTTACCTAATTCTCTGAAATCTCAGTATTATAGCTTCTGGGGTAGCTTGTCTTTGTAGAAAGCCAGGATGAGTTGCATGGTAGTATCCCCATGTGAAGCTTTCTGCTGATGACTAGTAGTAGAAGTCTCAAAAGAAATAATAGGCAAGCACATTTACAATTACATATTTGATTTAGCTATATCTTGCTTATTTAAAGTATTTATTAATTACATTTCAAATACTTCTTCTGACTTGCTAACTTGTTTTTAATTAAATCCTTGTTAAGTTGATTGACTTAATTGAAATAAGCGCAACACTCTGGTGAGAACTGGGTTATTCTGAATCTAGTTAACCTTCAAGTGAAGGGTTTTATTCTGTAGTGTAATTACAGTTGAGATTAGCCTCTTACGCGCATAAAGAGCGACCTTTTATCTTGTCCAGGATAAAGAAATACACACAGGCATTTAGAGCACGAGCACAAAGTACACAAATTTTAATGTAAGATATAACCTGATTTCTTGTTTTGTCTTTTGGGGCACTCTTGTTCAGATGAACATGCTATTTTTATCTGTGAAGTTTGAAAAAACATGAGTCATGAGAGAGGTTAGTTTGGTAGGCGCTATGCAGAAACCTCAAAAAGAATAAATTCTTCTACCTTAGGCTTCATTTCTGACCGCGTCTTGTTTTTGTTAGGCTGCCTTTCTGGATGTCCTTGTGCGATGTCTTGAATAAAAATGAAGCTTTAAAATTGTACTTTTTCTCTTTTTCTCCTTCTATTAGGCTTGTCAATTTTCTTTTCTAAAAAAGAAAGATGAAAAGCTCTAGTGATTTCTGCACATAGGCCTCAAGTGCAGAACCATTCCCATCAAGGCTTCTCTTTGTTTTTCAAGGCCCCATTCACTGGGAATACTTCTGATAATTGTATTGTTATATCTCCTTATACTTCATTTAAATGCTGACAAGGGACAAAATACTGCTGTGCTTTAATGAGTGTGGTAATGACTAGAGGCATAGCACATATGTAGAGGGAATAGAAATGAAAAAATCAGATTATCTTTTAATTGACAGTATCTGCATAAGGAAAAGCACGTATATATGTATATATATATATATATTTATACATTGCATTCTAGCAGATACAGGTAGCCTTAAAATGCACCTTAACGTCAGGACACCCTTAATTAGTAAGTTGTGTTCTGGACATCTTGCATAATGGTTCTATTCACTGTTTCCATCTGCTGTAAAGTAAGAAGTAAGCATTTTTACTTACTTTTGCAAAATAATTTAAATTTTCCATGTAAGTACCTTGGTACTGTTTATCCTGTCAATATGGCAGTGTGATGATACATACTGAAATTAGAGACCTAAGGAGTCTTCTCCACTGAGTTTTGTTTATACCACTATCATCAAGAGCAGTTCAGCTTCAACATGAGAGGAAGGGACAGGCTGATGCTCTTCAGTTTGTGAAGAGCAGTTTTTCCTTATTATCAGTTATTTTTGTTCCCACAAAAAGTACATAATTAATGTTCTGTGTTCTGCAGAACAGCACTGGTGTAAATTCTCTGACAGGTGAAAGACTTTCAAAATAGAGAAATATCCTGAAATATACACATTATTCTCTCATGGTTAATGGGACAGTTAAAACTTAACATCCAAATGAAGCACTCCTTTGAAGGCAATATTTACATTATAAGTGAGATAGATTATATAGCAAGCCTTTTTGTTTATTTAAGATTCGGCATGCATACATCTGTAGTGAATATGGACTTAGGCCATAGGCTGGGGAAGTGAAAAGTTTTAATTCACTTGATGCAGGTGCAGATTATAGGTGTCAGAAGGTTGGTGCAACTGGATTCCATATAAAACTTCTTTGCATGAGCTCTTCCTCAACTTCAAAAGCAAGAGCTGTGGGAGGTAATATTTTCCTTTTGTATTTTAATAGCATGGTAATGGTCCCACACACACACTGGAATTCATTGCTGTTGTCACTGGTCTGTTAATCAAGCTTTCAATGTGAGCTGATATTAAGTTGTTAAAATATCATTCAAAGTCAGATGAAAAATATTTTAGGTGCTGATTAGCTTGTAGAGTGACTAAGTCCATAAGTGTTAGTTTGTCTACAAGAGAGATTTAATAATATAAAAGTCATAACTGATGATTTCACAGTGTGTGAATTCATGCATTTTTTGCTTCTGTTGTCTGTAGAAAATATTTTTAATAATCTAAACCCTAGGTCTCACCAGAGAATGACTAATGTCATCTTATTTGGCTTAATCCCATTGCCTTACTGAGATTTTCCAAATAAATAGCAAACAAGCATTTAAAAGTTTTGTATATATATGTACATATACGTATATAAAAACATACGTATATGTGTGTATATATATACATAAGCTTATACATACACACACATATATATGTATATATATATATTGTATAATAGGCATCATAATGTTGTCGACTCAGCAGTGGTCCATGCTGCTGATTATTTGTGTCTGGTAAAATAACAGTGCACATCTCAGAGTAGTAAATAAGAATAAAAACAAATACCTAATACCAGTGGAGAGGCCAGAGACATGAAGGAACAGCTGAGAACAATGTCCTGCCCCATCTTGAGATAAGCTGCTGCCCAAACTGTATACTTGCAATAAGAAAGAGATTTCTTTGTTCATTAATTTTACATTGACTCCAGCTTGTATATATTAAGGGTGTTTCATGGAAATATGATGGAGTTGGGGTACTAGAATTCAAGCATGCGAAGCCACTTCTGGATTTATCAGCTCAGAATTGAACACACTTGAATGAAGCTCCTGATCTTGAAATTAAACTTCTAGATACAGGTGCAATTGGGTATTGGAGGGTCTATACATCTTTTATTCTTGTTTGTCTTTTCTGCTGGCACTTACTACTAGGATTAACTGTTTCTTTTAAGCCCTTTCTGTTTGAATGGTGTGGAGGATAGAGAGCTGATGCTGAAATCTATGACTGTTGCCCATTTTCTGCATTAAAGCTGACGTGGTCATGCAGATGGCAAAACTGGTCTTACCACTTGAATTGACAACTTACATCTAGCATATGAAAGGTTAAACACCCTTTTGTTTTTAACTCAGGTTTGCTGTAGGTAAGCCTTTCACCTCTGGAGTTTTTCAGTCTATTCTTGTAGTTTGTCTAAAGATTGTTGAACTCTTGTAGGATGGAAAAGTTTGCAGTTATTTAGGACGTAACTCTGGAGTAAGATGTCGTTTTGGAGAGTTCTGAGCACTACTGCATAGTGCTCAGTCACCAAGAGCAATGGGAATTGATTGTCTCTGTGCTGCCGTTGGAAAGTCTTCCTAGTTATTTAACTGGGGACCACCTTGGGAGGCACCTGCCCTAGCACTTTCAGGAGAGGTCTGTGCCTCTCTTTTTAGGAGAGGTCAATACTAAGTGATATGACAACAGAAGATTGCTTCTGAGTTAAGGATGACATGTAGACTACGGGAAAAAGCTCATGCTGCTTCAGATTGGCTACTAATTTATTTCAATAATAAACATGTGATCTGAGTTTCTGTGCCTGTCAGTATAATGTTGTAAATGAATATTAAATGCAATTTCAGAATTCAGCGGCAGAATTTAATAATATACTTTTAAAATACTTTTTAATATTAAGTGATGACAAGTATTTGTTTTAGAGAACCTGCAAATCTAAGTGGAAAGGTTGAAGCTGATAAGAAATTTTGCTTCTTTTTATGCAAATGCTACTCAACACTCAGCTGAATATGCGTGACTACTGTTTTACCAATAAGGATATATTATTATTTTAATTCCTCTGATGTAGCCAATCAGTCTAGATATTATACCTGTTAATTTGCCCTTGGTCTCTCTAAAAGGCTCTTATTTCAGTTTTCTTACTCCTTAATAACTTGGTTCTATTTAGCTGAAGCTTTAAAGAGATGAAATTTATCTGGCAAATAATAAGATCAAAGTTACCCTCACTCTTGAGGTGTTGATATTTTCTTAATTGGAGTGGATTTTCTTTTCCCTCTTAGAAGTGTCACATAGAAGTTAAAGTATAGCTTTTTTTTCTGTGGTTTGTTTTTTTTTTTTTTTTCCCCTATCCTCTGTTGTACTTTCTCATCGAGATGATCAATTGCAATCCTTATTTGTTTGCAAGGCTTTACATCTTGTGGTTTTGGAATTTGATCTCATTTTTTTCTCTTCTAAGATCTTCTGCAAGGGACTCTAGGAAGGAAGCAGAGTCTCCTTTATATAGAAGAAGTTAGAACTTTAGAACTAGCAGTTATGATGATGTGACTTCCCTTCAAAAAATGAGTTTCTTCTACTTATGCGTATTCAAATGGAGAACATTGCTGGACAGTGTTATAGTGTATTTTTCTGTTCCATTTATTCCCACAAGTTAACTCATTCACGATTTATTTATGTATGATTTATGTTTAAGCCTAAAAATTAACCTGTGATAGTGCTTCCTGTTCTGTTGGACTATTCTCTCTAAGTAATTATTATCTTCTACTAATTTTTTACATCCAAGGTATGATAACTTCCACAGGCAAAATGCATATATTTGTTCTAAACTCATTTCAAATTTTGAAAATATTGTGATTTTGATACACTTCAGGTACTGTGATTGAAAGAGTCAGTGCACAGGAAGGTTTGCCGTCAGTTGTTTCTTTCATTTAAAACAGATCTATGATTTTACCAGAGGCTGCTGGTCAGGTAGTGACCTTTAACACAGAGGGTAAGTGGTAAGTGCTCCTAGAGATCCTTTGTGGTTGTGTAGAGATTCAGTAAAATTTCTGTGTCTGAAGTCTGCTTTTCTTAAAAGAGAGCAAGAGCTCTCGTTACTCTGTTGTTTGCTGAGAATGTATAATCTTAATGAGTAAGACTTTCATATAGTCTGCAGAGCAATTATGCTTCTTCACTGAAATACTTAGGTCAGATGAAGTTTTAATTTACAAAATGTAAATTATTACTATTATGATCTTGTCAAATATACACTGCTAGATATTATAATGAATCCTGACTCTCAGTGCCTATCTATAGGCTAGGGAAGAGACTATTTGTCTGTGCTCCAAGATAATACAGTGTGATGGTTTCTGATTGTATGGATGCTTAGGTTGCTCTGGGGAAAAAAAAAAAAAAATCCTATTGTATTCACTGCAGAGTTCTCTGGGTGGATCTCTGTTGTGAACTTCATTACCTGTGTGTCTGTCAGTGGAAATAAGGTAGCTGTTAAAATCTTGATGCATTTTGCTGATGTAGAAGAACTTGGCTTCTTTTTCTCTAAAAATACTCACGTTATCATTTTATCTCTATTTTGGTGTAGGAGGAAGTCACTATTTGAACTGCAGTATTCTATACAGAACCTGCTTAGCCCTTTCAAGTTTATGCTCTTTGGGACAGAGTGCTCCTCATTGCATTGCTCAGTACATTATCTATAGGTATAACACCATGTACAGAAATGAGAGGTGCTGGAACAGATTTATGAATTCAATATTAAAAATGTCCATGTATTTAAGGTCAAGTTCCTGAGGAGCCTAGAATATTTAAGTGACACTCACCAGTTATGTTAGGGGCTTAAAGCAGCAAAGAATGCAACAAATAACATTGATATTTTATCTGGAATCCATTAAGTATTCTTGTAGGTCATCTTTTCGTGGTATTTCTTTTTAGATCCAGAATATTCATTAAGCATTTATATATTAGGATCTTCCAGGATCAAGGTTGATACATAAAACCACAGGAAAAAAAGATGCTGCTGGAGCAGTTTGAACTTATAGGGGAAATAAATAAACTTTCACCCCATCTTTCTTTGTAGTGTCTGATTTACTTTGCCTTCCTTGTGACAACCGTAAGGTCTTTTTTTCCCATTGACTTAAAGGAGGCGAATATATATATATGATATATGTATTATATATGATATATATATATATATGTCATATATATATATCATATATATGTATATATGATATATGACCTTGTATTAGTTTTCCTGACTGCAAGATAATACTGTATTCAGATATCACCAATATCATAAAACAGATTTCTTAGGCAAACTCTATCTATCTATGAATACTCTATGTATAGTACAGCGTATATTTTATAAGATACATATAGTTCTCTAGTTGCACTGGGATTTTACAGTGGTCATAGTTTCACATCCTATTTTGCATTTTCTCTCATTATTTCAGATTTTTTAAAATTACACTTTGTTTTTGCAGACAAACATTTCTTGGGTGAATCACCATTGTGCACTGAGTTACACAGAATATAGATTACAATTCTAAATACATTAAGTCAGAATTACTTAATGTCATTTATCTTCCTTTCTGCTGTTTACAAAAAAAAACAAAAAACAAAAACAAAAAACACACAGAAACACTGGAAATAGGATTTCTTAGAAATGAGGTTGATGAAACTGGTGCTTTCTGAATTATACAGCTCAAAAGAAAAACACACACAAAAAACCCATCCAACTAGCTGTAAGAAAAGCATGACATTTAATTTAGAACTATTTTATTTTCTTAATGTATTTTAATAGCAAGAAATGAGAAGCTGTAGGAAGGTTCAGTATTTCTTTTGATTATATGTTAGAAATTTATTGTAGCCCACTACACTTGACATTATGTGTGTGGAGTTTTGTTGCTTTTTTTTTTTTTTTTTTTTTTAGAGAAATACTAGGAGTTTGCCAGGAATAGAATGAGCCTGAGATTGTCCCTCCTTAATTCTGAGTCCATCGTTGCACAGCTGGAACAGTGTCAGAAGGTCAAGACTAAGGAGTGACAGCTATGAGGACACATTTATCTAGGACGCTTGCCATCGTTCTTCCTGTTTACAGCTATGCATTAGGGAAGTTGTAATCATTAAAATAATGCTCTTCAGAATACTACTTCAATTAGGTTACATTTTTTTCAAGCAGCCGATTACATCTCTAAAATCATATTTAGAAGACTTAAAGTACACAAGAAAGCAGTGAGCACTGTGAAGGATGCGTTTATTTATAGTACAGAATAGAAATTTGCCAGAACTTGGACACTTTTTCATACCAATAATTGAATAATTAAATAATACTGAAATAAACATGTTAAAAAAAAAAATTAATAAATAAAAACACAAAAACAACAACAACAACAAAACATCCTGCCATGTTTTTGCCCTGGAATTGAACGTAGATTTTGAAAGCTATGCAAACAAGATGTTTTTTTCTTGTGCAGGTGATACCACTTTTTTAGGGCTACCGCACCATTTTTACATATCAGTTTTCTGATGACTATTAGAATACAACAAAGAAATGGCTTGGGATTTCATGCTCAGTAGGTAGAAATGATACAGCAGTAAATGTCAAAGACAATTAATGCTTCTATCTGCCATTCATACTGCTGTGAGGTAACAGTTTGCCAGACTGTATTGTTGTTTCTCAGAACCAAACAAAGGTCTACTGCCTCAGATTGTAATGCTTTTCCCAGCAGTCCCTTACTCTCTCACACAAGATGCGTGAAATTAAGCCAGCCTCAAACATCATTGTAATGAAGTTTTGAAATTCAAAACTTGCTTCTCATTTTAATCTCTTAATTCAATGCCTAGACTGTTCCCACAAAAGAAACAAATACTCCAGCAAATACTAAGGGAATCCAGAACCAAGTAGTTTGGGGTGTTTGTGCAGGAATATGGCTATTGCTGTTTACTGTTACTGATAACTTCACTGCATTCTGAATTTGCTTTTAGCTGATTACACCTTTCAGATGGCTTTGCCTGTAGACTCTTTGGTATTGTTGAGAAGTGCCAACCCATGAGATATGAGGGCTGCTCTGAAAATAACACCTATTTTACCATGTTAGCCCATGATGTCAGAATCAGACTGTGTGAAACCTTTCTCTTCCAGTTGGAAGAGAGATATGTAGCTTAGAAATCTATTTTAATTAGGCCAGATGATTGTAATTCACTGATAATATTTGTAACTCATGCCTGTTTGTATCTTTCAAGAAAACTTCACCTTGCTGACAGTAATTATATCATTCAGGTTCTTTCATCTTCGTGTTGGCTTTTCAGCTCCCTTTTCTGTTTCATTCCTTATTGTATATGTTGAAATATCTCTAACTGAATTTTTTTCAGTTTTGTGCTACATAGGCATCAGAGGTTTCTTTCCTAAGGGCCTCTGGGATGAGAAACAAACTCATGTATATCATAAAGACCTGTCTACATGTGAAATTTTATAAGATGCTCCAACATTCTCTTAAAAATTTTGCAGAGGTCTTCCCTTTAAGACGTTGCATTTTCAGATTATAAAACTTTCTATAAAACAGTGTCTCGTGCTTCAGCAGATTTAGGAGAGTCATTCCTCCTTAACTCAGCAGTGCTCAACCCAAGATACTCACCGCAGAAAAGAGAATGATAAGTAATTACTTGCTATTAGATGTGAGCAACTGGGAGAGCAGGGATGAAAACACATTGGCTATGCCCCTTTATCTGTTAGAAGAACTGAGAGCACAGGGTGAATTTTATGCAACAGTAAAAAATGGAAACACAACCTACTTATCCCTGTATGTTGGCTTGTTGGCTATAGTTGGCTTGTTTGGAAGATGTGGAATTCTAGATTTTTGCCTGTTGAAAGGAAATAGTGGGTTGTCTCTTACCCAAAACAAGTTGTAAATTGTTCATATTTATACAGTATCTTGTATAATTCTAGTGACTAGTGATAATTTCAAGCATATTGAGATGAAAAATATGAATGTGTGATTTTTTTTATATGTTTTGTCATATTTGTGAATATCAGCATCAAAAGAGATCTAGAACCAGTTCATACTAGTTTTAGAACAGAATAGACACAGTTAACTGCATGTATCAATATGGATTAGGGGATGACCTTCTGGAGAGGAGCTTTGCTATGGAGGACCTGAGTGTTCTGATGGATAACAGGTTGGCTGTGAGCAAGCAGTGTGGCTTTGTGTCCAAAAGGGCCAATGGAATCCTGGAGTGCATTAAAAAGAGTGTGGCCAGCAGGTCAAGGGGGGTAGTCTCCCTTCTCTACTCTGCACTGCTGAGGCCACATCTGAAGTGCAGTGTCCAGTTCTGGGCTTCCCAGTTCAGAAAAGACAAGGATCTCCTAGAAAGAGTCCAGTAGAAGGCAACAAAGATGATTAGGGCCTGGAGCATCTTCCATATGAGGAAATGCTGATTTTGTGATTCATATTAAGTCAACATTTCAGCACTTGTGGACTTGTTAGTGACTTCAAAATAGATCCTTCATATTTGCATGGTGAAAAGGGGGCCATACAATGAGACAGAATGAAAAACAGAATATGTGAGAAAAATAAAAAATATTCTCCCAAATTCGCATCTAATTTTTTAAAAATCACATATTAAAAAGATAGTTCTGCTAAGCAGTATAGAGTTGACACATTTCTTGACTAAATGTTAACTTTATCTAAATGCGATCAGAATTTACATTCTTTATTTAATGTTTGTGCACTTTCTCTAAATTGTACCAAAAAGCTCCATATAAATGGAGATTTTCAGGTCATCCATCCACTTGAGTCTTTTGACTGAAGTGAGAGATTTGGTGTTAGATGACAGATTTCCAATGCTCTATTTATTGAAACACTTCATAGGCAGTTCTGTAGTTGCATGTGATTTTAAAGGAGATCCAAACAGAGAGTTTTTAATATTTATTAAAGATTGGCTGAACCTAAGGAGCTTCTTTGAGGTTAGAAACTTCTGTGATCTTTTTGTTTTGCTTTTAAAGTGAGACTGACATATTTTAGTCATATGAGAACTCAAAGCTGTCAAAGCTAGGGGATTTGAAGCTAAAGCTGTTAACTCCATCAGCTTGTACAAGTATTGCATCTTTTCTACTTGTATCCATCCTGAAACTTGGGTCACCATGAATGTTAGGCTTACATCACAGTTTGTAGTTACGTTTGTGAGTTATTGATTTGTAGGTATTTTTTCTAAAATATGGTTCAGTGTATTGGTATGATTTAAATATACTGTGGGACTTAATAAGGTAGTAACATCCATTTTCTCCATGTGGGAGTGTGAATTAATGGTGAAAGACAAAGAGCCACAATTCCCTAGTTCTCTTTTGGTCTCTGTGCTGACTCACTGCATAATTTTACTGAAATCGTTTAAATTCAGGTGAAATGGGCCCCTGTGAAGCTGATGAGATAAACACTGCCCTTCAGTCATCAATGTAAATTTATTAATATGTTAATACGTTGTTGCATAGCATCCTTGTAAAGTTTGTTTAATTAAATTGCTTTTTTAATTTTTACATTATTTATTCAAAGGTGGTTTTGTTTTGATTTTAGTTTGTTTTATTTTTTCCTAACAGAAGCAGTCAGGAAAAAAGTTTTTATATTGTGGAAACATTTTTCTAAGATTTTACTCTCCTACATCCAAATAAAATAACCCATAGGCACCTGTAGTTAACTGGCGTTTAGTGGAGTTAATAGCTGGAGGTATCACTGACTCTTGCTCAGATCTCTTGAAAACTAAATGATGCTTAGTGATTCTTGAATCTCAAATAATGCCACTGAACATTCTGCTGTCCACTGTAAGGAGTACCTCTGTCATTTTTGTGTGAAAACTCAAGAGTCATTACTTCCTTTTTCATATAGAGTGAAAATCAAAACACTGATCAGGTCTGCCAAGTGAATTTGTCTTTCAGAAAGCTATAAAATCATAGAATCATCTGAGTTGGAAGGGATGCTTAAAAGCCATGTAGTCGAACTCCCCTGCAATGAACAGGGACACCTACAGCTACGTCAAGTTGCCCAGAGCTTGATCCAGGCTGACCTTGAACATCTTCAAGGACAGGGCATCCACCACCTCTTGGGGCAACCTGTTCCAGTGCCTCCTTCACCCTTCGCAGCGAAGCTTAACACAGGACAAAGCATTATTTTCTTTCTGTTTCCTTATGGGAATTGCACCCTGTATTTCTGTATTCTGCCTTTTTGCTTATTATCTGTGGGACATTTTTCAGCAAACATTAGACTTGCTCAAGTTAGCATTCAAGATTCAGAGTTGGATTTGTTCGCAATTCATGTATCTCCAGTATCTTGGAAGTCACTCTAGTCTTTTTGACAGAAATGTTGGATGGCCTACGAGTTTTTCACCTCCACATATTTCTTCCACTCTTAAAATCCACAGCTGACTGAGGAGAACACGAAATTATGGCTCAGAGTGACTTTACATGTGTACACATCCCAGTAATGTGAATGGCAGTACCAAGTGGTGGTGATTCATTCCCTCAGCTCCAAAATTGCCAGCATTCAGAGGAAAAGGATTACTTTTAAACAAAGAAATGCTTCAATCCAACAGAGAGTACCGCCATTATAGACTAATTAATCAGGGAAGTCATTCTGAAAGTAGATTTAACTGCAGGATTTCTTGTAGAGGGAAACTAGAATTACAGTAGGAAACTATTGAGGACTGAAAGTTGTAGATAGAATTGCATATTTTAAGGGCTCCTCAAATTACACCTGAGGAAAGGTTCGCTCTGGGGATGCTAATGAAATGGTTCCTGTTTGTGTGATTCAGTGTTTTCTTTGGATAATATCTCTCCAGTAAAGTAATTGCAGTTGGCTGTGAAGCAGGAAGACAACTAGTTTAATTTGTTCTGTTTTCCACTTCAGTACCACCTCAGGCTGTTTCTTGGCTTCCCTTACGAGATTTAGCAGAGTCAGCCTCTTTATTAGTGATAGGGGAGACCTCAAAGGAAGACACAGATGTGGCAGGTAACTACGCTGGTGACTTTTGGCTGTTAGTAGCCCTTTGGAATCATTGCTGATCTGTGGGTAAGCTGGGAATTAGAGACTCTATAGTACTAGAACAGTTTATGTCTTTCTGGAACATAAAAGCTGAGCTGCTATTCTCTTATGGCTATTGCAAAGCAACTCCAGTGATTTGGAACTCCCTGGCTCAGCTTCACTTTTTTTTTTTTTTTTTTTAAAGTGTCTGAAGCAGATAAAATTCATACCTTTTCTCCTGGTGATTACATTGTCTTCAGATGAACCACAGTAGTTTCGCATAGACTCAAATGATAGGTTGAAAGGCACTTCTGGACTGCAAGCCAACTTCAAAGCTAGATCAGATAACTCAGCTGTGTCTCATCAACTTTTGAATTACTCCAAAAGAGCTCTGTAGCTCATTTCAGCCACTACTACAATGAAGGAAGGAAGGAAGGATTTTCAGTTGCTTTGTCCCAGTAGAACAAAGTTGCTTCCCTTTGCCCCAGATAAGTTATAATTTGATACTTCTTCCAGGCAAACGAAGTAATAGGAAAGTAGGCACTATGGCTTTGGTGGCCTACAGAAGTTCTAGGGACTCCAGATAGTCACCATTTATCTCCACAGAGATTTTCAGAGGTCCAGAACATTGGTAGAACCCTGTTATTGGTGGCTCTTTGTTTGCTTACAAGTGTCAGAGAGGCAGCGATGTTTTTACTAGGAAACAGTCCTTTATTCTGATAAGAATTGCAATAGACTTGGGACATGCAGAAATAATAGAAATTCTGAAACTAATTCTTGGAAGCACATGAAACTAATGCCTTGGAAGTGCAGCTAAAATTTTAGAAATGAATGCTTGGAAAAGGCATCCTAAAACTCATTTATATTTAACAGAGCTTGTAATGCTGCAGATTTTTATATGTTTTTGGTAGCTCTTGAAAGACATGAGGTTTTACCATTTTTAGAATATGCAATTTCAAGTAGTCTTTCCAACGCGCACATCTATGTTAAATTGGAGATTTAATCATAAAAATGTCTTAACCTACAAGCTTGGTAATATATATGCAGCAAGAAAAGATTTAGAAGGTATGCTTTAATGATTTCAACACCAAATTTTCAGTTTTCTGATTTCCTGATCAGCTCTTTTACCTCTGAAGTGCCTCATTCAGAATAGCTGTCTGTACAAAATGTGTTCCAGCTTTTCACTCACGTTACTGAGGTTAAGGACTATTTCTCCATTTTTGTGTTCCCTTCCTTCTGTTGTTATGGAACAATGTTCTGTATGTATTCTGTTAATTGGGAGATATCTATACATAAGATTTCAGTAATCTCACTATAATCTGCTCCATTTATGTGGACTCACCAACTAGATGTAGTCTGAAAGGAGTTAATTGCTGAGGAATTCTTTCTGGAATCAACTGCTGTACAACCACACTGTTAAATCTGAATTTGTTATTCATCTCCTTATTTTTAGTGAGTCTCCTTCCTGAGAGTGTTCAGTATATTCTTCCTCCATAAATGATTGATTGAATTAACTTACTGTATATTGGAGAGATGGGAACACCATTCCAACCTTCCCGCTGGGGCCCTTTCTGCCTCTCTAAATGTGCAGAAAGGAAACTAGCTTTAGTCATCGGAAAACATACTAATGCTCAGTTGTATAAAGGGAAAAACAGCCTATGCTTGCAGCAGCTGAGTTAGCTGACAACTCATTAGTGCACATTAACTGTGACCCACCTTACAGGATGAACTAGTAATTTGGTCAGACATTCATGGTGTTCCTTGCTCAAAGTAAGAGGGGAAAAAAAAAAGTGAAATTTCATTTGATTTGCTGAAATTTTATTCTCAATGTTTTCAAATTAATTTTGTTGTTAGTCTTCTGGACAATTTCACATCTGAAGGGAGGTAGGTGGAAGGCTAAAATGTTTATAGTCATTCCAGTTCTTTCAGTATAAAAGTTATTTCGCACTTCTTTCAAAAAGCACATTTGTGAATACTACTGGTTTGCTGTATTTTCTATTAAAAATATCCAGTTCTTTAATGCTGGTAACATTGAGTATCTGATGAGAGAACACATGGGCCTTAATGCTATTCAGATGCCCTTCTACTGGGAAACCAAAATGTACGCTTTGCTGCTTCCAATGAGAATTTGTTGGTTCCGAGGATGGGGACACTTAGGTTTTTGTGACATCAATTTATTACCTATTGTTTTTTTTATAATAAAATGATGTTTAAAAAAAAAAAAAATCAGGTTATTTACACACACACACACACACACACCAAAAAAAAAAAAAAAAATCATGTCCAGATGTAGTAATACTGATCTTCTATGTGAAGTCTGCTGATGTTGGAAGACTGGATTTGCTGAGAGTTGGATTCTCTCAGCCATTCAGTTCATATTGAACATGTTCATGAGCATATTTATTACTTTCATTATTATGTATTTGCAAGTAGGCAGATATAGCCAGGGATGTTAAGTGAAGATAAACAGATGAGGGACAACAAAACTCCATTCCTTTTTTCTTGAATAAAGAGGGGAAGAGAAACAGTTTTCTCATGGCACAGAAAAACTATTTTTTGTTTTTTGTTTTTGTTTTTTTTAATGAAAATTTTCATGAAAAGTTGATACTTATACCAAACATAACTGAAGCTTCTGCTTTTTCTGGGGCAGAGAGGAGAATTAGAAAAATCTCCTAATCTAAGATTTCTCTCATATTCTCAAATTGAACATAAGTTTGTTCTATTTTCCCAATCTCTTAAAATGATGTTTTATGAAGTTCTCATTTCACACTTACTTCTTCTTTCCTCTTTTCCATTATTCCAGTGAGTATTAACAGTTCCTAAAAATTTGTCAAGGATCTTAAATGTTTAAGTTGCACATTTGTTCTAATGCATGTTGAATACGACAACAAAAGAGCAAAGACAAGTAACATGAAGCCAATCAATCACTGAAATGCAAGTGAAGGAAACGTATTCAGTGTTCATCCACTGTTGCTGTTGAGGGTACAATATTAGATAAAGGATATGAATTTTATATGTTGTGTCACTTTAAACAAGCAGTTATCAAAAAAACAACTATTATCATATGCAACTTCAGTTAACCAAATGTTTTGCAGTGCCTGTTGGCTTTAGAAAGTGGAGAGGCTGATGAGTCAGTCACAGTAATCTATTTCCATGTTATTTTAAGTTCCAGTTCTGTCCTATTTTGCTGTGTGTATTGAAATTGGCATAGTGGCCCCTTCACTGATTTCATCCAATTCTTTCCATATTCAACAATTTTGTTTTTTTTTTTTTCTTTCAGAATACTTTTAGAGTGACAGGTTAAGCAAGTATTAATTGCAAATCGAAAGACCAGTGTCTTCTCACTTAACTCTGACATCCCAAGGATTGTTCATAAAACTTAAGGGTTTTCTTCACGACTCTACATGCCCTCTCAAATCTTTAAATTCATTCTTTCTGATCAGTACTTTGCTTAAATAAAAGTGGTTTTATAGCAAGTTGCTTGTTGCAAAAGGCTTGCATTGAAGATGTTTGACCAGGTCTGTTTCCAAAGAAATTTGGGAAATTTTTAGAAATCTAAAAAGTACATTCAGCATATTCTGCTTCTCTCATGACCTTCTCTCTTCTAATACTTGGCTGGGTGGGTAGGCCCCAAGTTTGGGCAGCTATCTGCTCCAGTGTGGTCCTGGAAATCTGTGACCATCTCTGTGGCCCCATACGCAGAACTGGTTATTATTTGGCAGTATGCTTCTGAAAATGCCATGTGTAGTAGAAACACTCAGGGATGATTGATTCTTATTTCAATGAATGAATGAATGATTTGTATGATTTGTTTTCGCCCACTTTGCTGAGTATGCTGGAATATATTCATTATTCATTCCTTTTAGAGAAATAGTTTCAGATTGCATGTGTATATATATTTGTTAAGGGGAAGAGTTAAGTAGGGGGCAATAGTTTAAAATGAGATTTCATCAGTTAGATCTTTCTCCTCTTCAACTAACTTTATTTATGTTATTTGTTTTGTTTTGTTTTTCCCCTTGGCAGCCAAAGTTCATAAAACATCACGAGGGTCATATTGTTCAGGATTTCGAAGAGCCATCGTTTACCTTTGCGGATACAAGTAAACGTACAATGGTGTCCCGACCATCTGCTCAAGCTGCTTGAGAACAGTCTTCTGTGCAAATGGCATGAAAGGTAATTTAACCTCAGAAGGTGCCCATGGAGCTTCAGTTCTGTTTACCATTGTCTCTTTGCCAGTCTAAAAATAACTCACGCTGAACAAAAAAAAAACCCCTCTTTTTCCAATTTAAAGAGCAGATAATCAGAGGAGCTAATTTCAGCTAATTTGAACTAACAAGGGGCTGTTTTTCCCTTCTAGTATTTTTCTAAGTAGCAAAGAGCTTTTCTGGGACAAATGGTAGCTGTCTTATAATTGTCTTTGTTTGCTGTAGGAGGCTGTTGTCTTTCAGAGTACAAAACAGGATATAGTCATGAGCAGTATTCAGTGCTTGGTGATGCACACTTTTGACATTTCAAATGCAATTCTGCCTTGATCCCTTTGTTACTTTGCTTTGCCCGTCTGTACCTTTTTCATTAGAAATGCACCTTTGCTATTATAAATATATTTTTTAAATAAATTGTCATATTTTTATCTATTTTTATCTATTTTTTATTAAGCAGCTAAGAAATTGAGGTTCCTTTCTAAATCAAAATGGAAACTGCAGCTTTAACCTCTATTATCTTCTGCCATCTAATTTCTTCAGTTCCAACCACTACAAATAAAGCAATTGCTGTCTCCTTCATGCTCCCTTACTCTTTATGCTCCATTCCTCCCAAATCATTGTAGGTCAAACTAATCCAAGTTTTGAGAATGTCCTTTTGCTAAGGTCCAGAGTGAGACCAGACATTGTAGAGCATGGTCTCTGGGAAGCTGTAGCTGTGCTGGCATGATACGTGCCTCATTGAGAGGAGAAACAGAAAATGTGTTTTCCTGTCTGCGTTTTCAGATAGTGTGTTTTGAGGGAGCATATGAATATCAGCAGCAGAGGAGAAGATAAACATAATTTGTATTCAACATATAAACTTGTATTAAAGTGGCAATGGAGATACTGTGTGAGGGGAAAGAAGTTTTGTTGCTGAATTAGCTATATCAGTTTAGCTAACCTAATAAGGCATATTTTATTGCAATAAATGCACTCTGGACATAAAACAGAGGGAACAGGTTTTCACATTAAGCTGTGAGAGAGTGTTCTGTCATTATGATGGTGTATATTTTGCTCTAGTTTAATAACGCACACCTGATTCATGTTTTTCTTGGACGTTTTCACTTAGATTTTTTTAAAGGAGAAGAGGTGGAACATGACAGATTTGAGAATGTTTTATATAGCTTTCAACAAGAAGCAATTTATAGCAACTTCAAGTTATATAACTTCGAACTCCACTTTTTCATGGCACGATTTAGATAGTTCTAGTGCTTTCACAATAATTCAAAGGGATATGCAATCAGTCAATCTATTTTATCTATTTTAAGCATTTTTAAAAACCCATCGCTGTACTTTTTAGTTCTAAATCTGAATAAAAGTGTTAGTTTGCTATAAACACGTATTTTGCAAGATATCAGAAAGGAAAAGGTCTTCATTTGTTTATGGAGACTTGATCAAATAAAGGGATCCTACAGCACTTTTAATTGTACAAACAGCATTAATTTGTGTAGGTAGATTGGGATGAACTACAGGTGTCATAAGACGATGGGTTTAGTCTCCATCAGTAAACTTGTTTGAGATTAATAATACCCCAGAATTATCTGGGATAATAATACCCCAGATATTATTATGAAAAATAATATAGGATAATTATAGGACAAATTAATGCAACAAAGTTTTTCATGAAGAAATATCTGCAATAATCTAGAAAGACATCTAGAAATTCATCTGGATGCCTTCAGAATGATGTTTGAATATTATGGAATAGTTTATTCAAATAATTTTGTGGTATTGTTTAAATTAATCATTTGGCTTTTAGAGTCAAGTGAATAATTCATGAACTTCTCATTTCAAAAGCTGTAATTATCTGCTGTCATCTGCCATGATCTCAAGCTGTGGCTGGCTTTCTCTTTGCAGTGAGTGCAAGCAGCTGTAGGCGTCTAAATATGTGTTAGGTGTTTATATGCTAATATGTAATCGATGGACTATAGGTCTCTGTCATAGTTAAATCAAAAGGATGATACAAAAGACAAAACTCTTCTAGGTCCAAATCATGTATACCTTTGTATGCAGTGAATACCATATGAAATGTTCCAGGGTATGTGAGACATCTACTTGGAACTGATGCATGTCACAGAGGGCCTGTAGGAGACCTACAGCCTCCTGAAGTGATACTAGGAGGCCAGAATAAATGCAGGACATCTCAGAGGACAGCTGAAATCAGCCGTATGTGGCAGACATAAGTGTCTTACTTGCTTGTAGATGACAAAATTTGGATGTGTTAATCTAAAAGGTGAAGTCAATCACATGTAATTGTTAATTTATCATATTTTCTGCAAACAGATCTACTTAAAGAATTAGAATATTGAAAGTTACCCAGGTTTTGCCTTGTTTGAGTATTGTGGTCCTTTGTAGCAATATAACATTACTATGATTTTACCAAAGAGCAGCTTTCAAGAGGAGGCTCCCAATCAGAAAGTTTCAGCTCTGAGGATGTTAGGGACCGAACTGCATATCTACCTCACCAGTTGCTTGTGATCAGTAGCAAGATCAACAAAAGCAGGTGGTCTGTGCAAGGGTGCTGGAAACTCACCAGGACTGATGATGATATCAAATTGAAGGAATCAGTCGATGCACTGTAGTGCAGGGCTGCTGTCCAAAAGGGCCTACACAGGAGGGAGTGGACTGACAGGAGCCTTGTGAAATTGAATAAGAGACAGAAGTGAAGTCCTGCACATGGGGAGGAGAAGACCTTGGCAGCAAGACAAGACTGAAGATTTGCTGCTCTCAGAGTAGTTCTGCTGAAAAAGGCCCTAGGGGTTATGGAGGACATCAAGGTGAACATACGCCAGCAGTGTTTCTAGCAGCACAGTAGGTTAGGTAGCAGTCCTGGTCTGCATTATGAAATATGCAACAAGCATATCAAGGGAAGGGATTATCTGTCTTCATTATGCACAACAGCACACAGTCTTGCTTGCCAACCCTTCCTACCCCAGTGCAGGAAAGAAATTAATAAACTGTGGCATGTTAAGCAAAGGGCCATCAGATTGGTGAGAATAGTACCATTTTTCAGAGAAAGAGAAGTTGAGGAACATTGACAGATGCAGTCTGGAGGCATAGTGTCTTTGGGGGCACACTAAAGCAGCCCCTGATACCTGCAGGGAGGTTACAGAGCCATAGTTGTGCATGGTGGGAAGACAAGAGATAACAGAATCATAGAATAGAAGCACGCGCTTGAAGGGACCCTAGAGATCATCCAACTCTCTGCTGTGGGTAGGGTTGCCACTCACTAAATGAGGCTGCTCAGGACCCCATCCAAACCGGCCTTGAACAGTGCCAGGGATGGGGCACCCACAGCTTCTCTGGACAACCTGTGCTAGTACCACACCACCTTCTGAGTAAAGAGTTTTTTTAACATCTAACCTAAACTTCATCTCTTTTAGTTCAAAATCATCCCTACTTGTCCTATCACTATCAGACCATAAAGTAGGTCCCCTTTCTGCTTGGAAGCTCCCTTCAAGAAACGCCACCATGTGGTCACCCTGGAACCTTCTCCAAGCTAAACAAGCTGAACTCCCTCAACCTTTCCTCATAAGAGAGGTGCTTCTCTTAGCTCCATGTTCTTCTTGTGGTGGAGTCCTCAGATGAAACCTTACAAGGATAAAGTAGAGGGGAACAATCACAAGAAGTTAAGACTGACCATCAAAAGAATGGTTTTCACTCTTGCCCAGTGATGCATTGGGTTGCCCAAAGATGCTGTGCTAGCTCCCTTCTCTGAAGTGCTGAAGACCCAGGTGGAGCACCTGTTCAAGAACCCAAGCAACTAAGTCTGATTTCACAGCTGACCTTCCTTGGGGCAGGAACCTTGGACTTGAGACCACACAATTTCCCTTTCTATCTGAATTTTCCTGTAATCTTAAAATATATTATTTCAGGATGTGACATGAGAAACTTCTTTCTTCAAGTCTGATTAGACTTAGAACAGTTTCCCCTTAACTGTAGGTATAAAAAACAAACCCTTTCCTTTTCTTATGGCAAAAATGTCACCACAGAGTTAATTGCATCACAGAGTTAACCCTATTATTAAAAAAAAAAAAAAAAAAAAGGTTGGAAATTAAAGTGATTTTTGAAACCTTGTTACAATCAGCATTAAAAAATTGTGAAACTCTACTGAAGGCACAGAAGAAGAAAAAGGAAATGCTGCACAATTTAGGCTTTGGGTTTCTTATTATGCTTTATTTGCTGTGAAAATTTTGGAATATTTTTGTCTTTACTTACCTCATAAAGGAAACAAGGCAAGCACACTACTAGGAGGAATTAAATGTAAGTTTGACTTACAACCAGAAATATAAATTTCTTCAAAATTAGAAAAGCCCATGAAAAAAAAAAAATTCATGTTCTTCTAGGATATTTTTTTTCTCTCTCATCACAGAGAAGCAAAAACTTTTCTGTATATTTAATGAAACACTGAAATAGATTTTCTTACCTGCTAATTAAATCTATACTTTATTTTTTTAATCACACAGCATGTATTGCAGATAACCCTGTGCATATACTGCTAGCTATGCTTATGCAAAAATAAACACTTTTGAAAAGTGACAGATTTGAATAGGCCGAAAGCAAGCTGCTTTATGAGAGAAAATACACTGAATTACTATTCTTTTTGTCACTGGTATTAAATAGTAGGTAAAAATAAAAAGAAAAGTATAAAATAGCAATTAGACTAACTTGTAAAAAAAAGAAAGGCTTTTTCAAAACTGTTTAAATCAATACATAGAGACACCGTGTTATAGTAATGTTTCAGCTGAAAATACGATGCTTAGGAAAGGTATTCTTCCTATCTGAACAGTATTGTGAGAGTATATTTCTGAATTCCTAATTAAAAAACAGATGTTTGTAAATATAAAATAAAAATAATGTTGCTAATATTTGCATTCTGTTTATTAGACAGAATACCTTAAATTTTTTATACTGTAATTTATTCTATAGTGCTACATGCTGAAAGTGTATTTTGTACCTTCTTAGCTTCAAAGCAGTTATTTTTTAGATGCGACACATGGGAAAATGTGGCTGCTGGTTTTTGACCTCTTGGTTGGAAATAATATAGTAAAGCTTACAAACTTTTATTAGTATTATTAATTTAGATTGTTAGTGCTTTCATAGTTCAGTCATTCTCAGAGTTCTCATTTGCATCTCTCTGAATCATGGTCAGTGGTTTCCAATATACATTATTTGCTTTTGGAGTTAAAAAAAAAAAAAAAAAGAGAGAGAGAGTCTTCTTAATAAAGCTTTACAAGTAAACCTCACAATCAGAAAACGACATGCTTTCACACTTGTTTATAAGTAAGACACAAGTCTTCACAGTGTTCACCTGCAAGCTTTTACGTTAAAGTGGGCATGAGATCCTTTACTTCAACATCAATTTATTTGACTTATGTTAATTTTTTGGGGGGGAAGGGAAAGAGCTTTTTGATATACTTTTGGCATTCTTCCATTTCAGCACTTAAAATCAAGTCATTAAATATTTCTGATGGCTCTAACTAGAAGAAAATTAGGTCAGCAAAACTGGTATATCATGTCTTTAGGTGTGGTGATGTCTTGAAACTGAAACTTCTGCTGTATATGAAAATATGAGATATTTAATTAACACTTCTTGTGAATCAGTGATCAGTGCATAATACAATGAAATAAGAAAAAAAAAGAAAAAACTTGACAAAGTGTTGAAATTATAGGCAATGGTATTTTTATTGTTGAAATAGAATTTGTTCTACAACAATACCTTATCACAAGAATCGTAGAGGAATGTAATATGTATGGGAGTGTACAAGGGAGAAGTGCAAAGGATTTTAGGGCATTATGAAATAACTAGGTTGATGACAGATAAGGCTGATATAACTGAAAGTTACACTATGCTAATGAAGTTTAGAAATCTTGAATTAAATTATTTAGTGAACTTTACCATGCTGATGTAATATTATCTGTTTCATAACCTATAGTCTTTGCAAATGAAACAGCTATTTTTTAGGCAGTTTTAGTGTAGTGGTTAACCACCAAATATTAATATAGATTAATCCTCCTTTTATATTATAAAATGGTGGGCAAAAAACTGAACGTGAGGCAGCAATGTGTACTTGGAAAGCCAACCATTTCATGGGCTGCAGCAAAGTGTAGCTAGCTGATCAAGGGAAGTTAATTCTCCACTTCTGTTCTGCTCTCATGGGATCCCACCTGGAGCACTGAATTTGGCTCTGAGGCTCCCAGCAAAATGGCATTGAATTCTTGAGGAGAGACCAGAGGAGAGCCATAAAAATGACTAGAGGGCTGGAACAGCTCCTCTAACAGAGGTTAAGAGAATGGGGATTGTTTTGCCTGGAGATTGGGATCCAGGGAGACCTTACAGCCTAGGGGCCTGCAGGAAAGATGGGGAGGATAATTATTTCTCAGGGAGTGTAGTGATAGCATTAAAATGAAAGATGGTAGATTTAGCTTAGATCTTAGAATTTTTTTTTTTTAATTCAAAGGATGGCAAGGCACTGGAACAGCTTGCCAAGAGAAGTTATGGATTCTCCATCCCTGGAAGCATTTGAAGACAGGCTGGATGGGTCTTTGGGCAACCTGGTCTAATGGAAAGTCCCTTTCAGTGACAGGGGCTTGATATGATTTCATCTTCCACTTCCTTCCTTTCCGTGTGTAGGAATTAATGAGTGATGCTATATCATGTTGTACGTTATTTGAGCTCATTCAGTCAAAAGGACTGTAGGGTATGGCTTATTAAAGAGAGTAATGGTCAGTAGTCTTTTTATGTATGGTGGTGTTTGTTTATTTTCCCATACAATGTAAATATGCTACAGAATTACTCCTGCAAAGCATCTCAGAAAAATAGCAGTCTACATATAAGTTTAATTAGGATTTTCATTGTATGGGTTAGCTTGTTTGGGTGGTTTCTTCAGAAAAATAATATGCAGCAGTAGGAATACCACCTCTCCAGGCTTCAGCATTCTACTCCCAAGTAGAATGTGAGGGTGGTGAGACACTGGAACAGATTGCCCAGTGGGATTGTAGGTGCCGCATCCCTGGAAGCATTCAATTCTTCTCTCAATTCCTGTTGAGCTGAAACAGAGGCTTTTCCTTCCCCTTTTTTCATGTTCAATGCTTATATTATCTCTCATAAAGTTGATTGTGAATGAATATTATTTAGAAAGAAAGTCAGATATACTTGTTTCTTCAAATGGGAGTTGTAGGTACTGATGAATGACAATAGAATAAGACTCTCGTCCGAGACTGTGCATACATGTAAGTCATAATATATATTGCACAAGTTAAAATAATAAAAATCTAATATTTCTTTGGAATTTTGATCTGTTAAAGGCACTTAACAAACTTTCCAAGGCTTATTTATCACACTTTCTGGTTCTCGTGTTCAGTGTCTTTAGCTTAATACATAGTTAAAGTTTCTTCAGTCACCTCCATCAATGGAACTTAATGTATCTAGGTATGTGAGTATTGTAACTAAAGGTAATAGAATGAACTAATAATAATTGACAGTAAATTAACAGCTCTGTGTTATGTTTAGTAATGTTTAAGTAGACTTTTTCTCCCTTTTATTCATACAAACTCTTTTCTGAGACTGACTTCACATAGAAACTTACTTCATTTAACAAATGATGGGCTGAGAGAATTGGGGCTCTTCAGCCTGGAGAAGACTCTATGGAGACCTTATTGTGGCCTCCCAGTATCTGAAGAGAGCTTACAGGAAAGCTGAGGAGGGACTTTTTTACAAGGGCATGTCATTACAGCATGAGGGGAAATGGCTTTAAACTGGAAGAGAGTAGATTAAACTAGATATCAGGAAGAAATTCTTCGCTATGAGGATGGTGAGACACTGGAACATATTGCCCCCTCCCTGGAAGCATTCAAGGCCAGACTGGATAGGGCTGTGAGTAACCTGGTCTAGGGAGAAGTGTTCTTGCCTATAGCAGGGAAGAGAGGCATGCCTAACTATGCTGAAATTGCTGGCATACATAAACCTTCTAGACAGAGAGGCATAGTGGAATTTAGTAGTTTGATGGTGGTCTTTTTTTTTCATTTTTTTTGTTTTTCAGCAATCATCACAAGAACTCTTATGACAGGTAGGCTTGGAAATCAGATTTGCCTCCCTTCAAAATGCATTGAAACTCATTCTCTCCCCACCAAAATGTGTCACATGAAGAAAAATGACTTTCTAGTTCATCTCTTTTTGATCAGAAAATACCTAGTTCCTGAAATGTTCTGAGCAATTCTGTTCTTTGTGCGATAAGTACACAAAGTTTGTTGGCAAACCTTTGCTTTGTCTTTTTGTCTTCATTGCTTACTTACTCGTATATAGTGGTTTTATGTGTTTTATTTGACATTCAATTTGTTTCGGAAATGTAGATGATAAAATCAGAATTACAAACAATTTGTAGTACATTTACAGTCGTGTCTTAGTTTCAGCTGCGACAGTTGTTTTCTTCAGTGTCTGGTATGATGCTATGTTTTGGTTCTAGGAGAAAAACGTTGCTAACACACCACTGCTTATAGATGCTGCTTAGAAGTGTTTTTTTGTAGCCAAGGCCTTTGGCAGCATAGGGCCCAAGGAGTTGGGAGGGAATGGAATTGGGACAGCCAAAGGGATATTCTGTACCATATGACATCACACAGATGGAGTTTTGAATGGAGTGGGAGTTCATCTGGCTCTCTTCTGCTGCTTGGGAGGGCTACCTGATCACTGGGGGGGGGGCAGTGAGCAATTAAAAAATCTGATAGTGGAATATAATTAATGAAATTCTTAAAATCTGAAATGTTTAAAAATGCTAAGTTAGTTTAAAGAAAAAAAAAAAAAGCTGTATAACCTGAGAATGTAGGCCTGAATCCTTTACAGTAGTTGAGGTAACGAGTTTAGATAAGACTGTCCTCTTAAGCATTTTATATCCTGGATTTAGACATATGAAAGGAACACTACAGACAACAGTTGACAAATTGTTCCAACTACTAAAAGCATGTTCCCTTTATTTGAAATCCATATTGGTATCCATATACTGAGACAAGGTTATCTCTTCAGTGTTTTTTTTTCAGTGAACATTTGGTGCTGAGCACAGTTGATCATTTGCTCATTTTCATGATTCTTTTTTACTTCTGGTTCTCAGTATTGCTTTACAGTGCTGCAGCAGGCAGATGGGAAGAGAAAGAGGACTGTTTCCTCTTTCAGTCAATACCATTACTAAAATAAGAAAAAAAAAGGTGCTATTTCACAGATTCACAGAATGGCTAAGGTTGGAAGGGACCTCAAGGATCATGAATCTCCAAACCCCCTCCCGCATGCAGGGCCACCAACCTCTCCATTTAATACTAGATCAGGCTGCCCAGGGCTGTTTGTGCCCTATATGTATATAAATTTTATTTCTTATAACTTCTTTCCTCTGTGTAATGCATGATGATAGAAAATAATTTGAATTTTTTCTGATGACTAGATATTTTACTTCCCAGAGGAAATATGAGCATCAGAAGTGCCTATTATCATCTTTTCACATCAGCAGATACTATTTTGGCTACAAACTAATATACTGTGAATGCCTTGAACTATGCAAAGTTCAGGCTGAATGTGTTATTACTGAGGACTGTAAGGTAGCTGAAAGTCATCTGCTACAAATCACTTTTCCTGTTAGTTCTTAAAAGCATTCGTTAAATAGAAAATGTGTAAAGTATAGTGGACGTGCTTAATCTCTTGGGGAACTGTGCAACATGAATTCCTTAATTTAAACTATGCCAATTTTTACTCTGCTGAATTTTGTAGTGGTTTTGCTTGTGATCTGTTTACTGAAGTATCAGTATGCTTAAACAACTTTTAACAGTAATAGTGTAAAGTACTTTGGTTAACTGTGGTTCTCCCTTTTAAAAAAGATCTTTTTTACAAAATGAATATATTTTTTCTTTAATTAAGGATGTATTTGTATGCTTCTGGATTAATAGCACTGTGGAAAATTCTAAAAAGAAATCTTGAAAAGACTAAGAGAATGTATAAACTAAGAAATTCTTTAATTATAGAGTGAGTTTTCCTTAACTGCTTCAACTGCTACATACTTTAATAGATGAATGTCAGAAACAAGAATTTTCTTCTCAAGCAAAAGCATGCAATGAATGCGCAGCAGAAGCTTGCTTCTTTTCATCTATTCATGTTATTTGCAGTGTGGTGATTTATGTTTGCTGGACATTTTGGTAGTCTCTATTGTAGCTATGGACTTCTATGTAGCTAGAATTAAGTATAAAAAAAAAAAAAAAAAGCAGTTTTAGTTCAGACAGATAAGGGTGCTGAAAACCCAGATTCAAAAATGAAAATGTGAACATGAAATATGTTTCTTTTCAGTTTTATTTTCTGGTAAAACTGAACCCCAGTAGGTTTGAAATTCTCTCTGTTCACCAGAGAAATGTCATCTGGCCCACAGCTTTGCCACTGCAAGTTCTTCTGTTCAGATTGGAAGAAACATCAGAAAGTACAATCAGTCTACTTTTAGTAAGCAATATCAGTATGATTTTTGCTGGCCCATAAGAAATCTTTTACCTGTGAAGTTAATTATATAGTAAATAATTATTATTGTCATTGTATTCTTCTTTATTTCTGTACTCTGAAAAAAGAAGTAGGATCTTTTTTGCTTCGTCTTCATTATTAGTGCTATCATTAATATAACAACACCTGAGATTTATAATCTTACTGCACACATCTTTTGAAATATTTTTGGCAATTTTGTGGCTTAATTTAAGTCTGGACTAGACCCAAGGGAATTTGCAGTACTTCTTTTGATGCTGACTCCCTTTTCAGTGAGCTTGTTCCCTTTATCAGTGCTGAACCTCTCAGCAATCTTGAGAATATTGGGACTGTACAATAGGTATTTCCACTGCAGCCCACTTCACTGTCTGTAGCTTTGTCTTAGAGCGAATAATGCAATGAGAAAGCAGTGAGAATACATAATGAGGTGCAGAGAACATATACAAAATTAAAATCTAGTCTACCTGTACTTTCTCTGCATTTTTCAGTCATCTTCACACTTATTCCTTCTTGCTGTTAGAAATTCATCTTAACAGTCTGAAGCCCAGTTAGGAAATTAACATTAATTATGATGCAGGGCCTCCAGACTATTCTTAATAATGTGCATACTTGTAACTCCTCCCTACATATTGGAGTATACAAAAAAAGCCTTCCTGCTCTTTAGATTGCACATGATGCAGTTGTAGAAAAATGAATTGCAATTGAGCATCTGTTGTGGTTAATTTCAGATGACTTCTACACATTTTCCTAGATGCTTTTGAAAATGTTTTAATGTAATATTCACTAGAAATTAGCAATGCTAACCAAATTGACCTCCCAGAAGAAAAAACATCCAAAGCAAACTGTAGAGAGAGAAAATATAAAATGCCCAAATTGACCATCAGAGCATAAATTGGTCCTACAGAATTATTATGGGAAGTTCTTATTTATCTAGTCCAACCAAATTACAGTCTTTTTCTTGGCCTGTGCAGATGCATATCATGCAGGCAGCCTAATCTCAACAATAAGCAGCAGCAGACTTGACTGACTACTGATTTCCTTTTGTACTTTCAGGAACAACAAGGTGTAAAACAGCTGTATGAAATGGGAAATTCAGTCTGCTTGTCATAAAACATCATTCCTTAGTTGAAGTTATTTTCTGCACTTATACCAGAAATAATTTTGTATTTCTTGTGTTACTGAGACTATAGAAAAGCTTTTTGAGGTGGTTTTTTCAGTTGAATAGTTCTGCCAGACTTCCCATAAAGCTGTCAGTTTCTAAATAGGTCTGATCTAAATCAAAGATCTTCCATAATCTTCCTGTCTAAACCATGGAAATTTGGAGAAATAAAAGTTACATCAAAAGCTCCATCACTGTTTCTTCTAGAAATTTGTTCATATATCAAAGATAAACAGCCCCTCTTAATGACTCTGTGCTTCCCTGCTATCAAAATTTTCGTATTGATTAATGGGCATCTTTTCTGACACACAGAAAGGGAAGCTGTATGTAAATTAGAGGAATGTAATGTACCACAAGTCTTCTAGATCAGTCTTTTCTTTAAATGTTAATGTTTTTAGTGGACAGCAGGATGACAAAGGTGAGCCAGTTTTGTGATTGTTACTCTGAACTGCTGAACAACCACAAAATCCCATGTGACACCTTAGAGGAGCACTTTAGAGGTCTTCTCTGTGCTCTGCTTATAACTATGTGGTTCCCAGCAGCTGTTTTTCCAGTCCCAGGAATGCAAAAGGGAGGAGGACAAGGGCCAGTTCATTGCTCCTGTTCTGTATTTCTTTGCTTTTCTTTCCGTGATATGAGTAATTACTAGTTATCGCATAATTGAATGTATGATTTTTGTCACTACAGCAGTGTAAAGCAGCCTCTGTCATCCCGAGAAAGTACAGTGCATAGGTTGCTGTGTAAAGGGAAGAATTATAAGATGCTTTTTCCTTTCATGAACTGTAACAACCTAGGCTACTCCAGCTTTCTGAGTAAATGCCTCCCGAGTATTAGCAGTTACTATTCATTTGCTGATGGATAAGCTAAGTTATACAGAAACATGAATAGCACAGAACGCAACAACATGCCCTTGAGGTACATGCAGTGTCATTGTCTTGCAGTGTGTCATTTGCAAACATAAACTATCCCTTTTGATTATTATATATATAATATAATATAATATAATATAATATAATATAATATAATATAAATATAATATAATATTATTATATTATATTATAATATATATTTATAATTATAATATTATTATATTATATATATGATTATATATAGGGAAAAAAAGGATTTTTTGTCTTCCAATTCTATTGCCTTAGTGTAACAAATCTAAATTAATTGTGATTATTTTTAAGCACTATTGGGTATTCAATAGCTGATGTTCTTGCTAGGTGCTATCCATACTTGAAGGTGATATCCCAAGAAAAATCTGATATTTTGTCATTCTGAGTGTAGTCCATTGATTTATTTTTTTCCCAATTGATTAAAAATAGCTCTGAGGCAAAATTCTACTGTAAAGGAATCCACTTGGCACAAAAATTTTGATTGAGTGCAAGTATAAAGCTGAACAGCTTGGAAGAAAATGTTTGTTCACCTATATTACCTTGGTGAGTGACACCAGGCATAGCTGAGCGGTCAAATAAAATAAAAGCCTTCTAGGCTTATTCTTGCAAGTACCACTTCCATTTCCAGCAAAGACTCTTACTTATCTCTCTTCCTAAATGGTGCCAGAGGTTGGCACCATTTAGCAGATTTACCAGATTTAGCCATTTACCAGAGCTGCTAATTCCACTGTACAAGTCCTGTGAGGAATAGAGAGCTTGCATGAATGCTGATGCTTCTAACTTTAAGAAAGCTCTTTATGATTGACTATAGAGCACTGTATCTACATTAGATAGGTTTTAGTCTTTTCAGTACTGCTGTGTTCAGTATTGCATTATTCTCACCCAAAAGATAGCTCATGTCTTAGTTTTCTTTGCCAATCATTCCAGCTTGTTGTGCGCAATTTTGTTTACAGTTTATACTTCATTTAACCTCACTATTCTGACTATTTTACCACAGGCATTTTTTATAATATTTTCTTCCATAATTATCATGTCATTCTTTTCTAAACAGAATAGCCTTTTGAATTCATGTTTTCCATTTTCAACATTCTCCTGTAAGATTTGAGGGAGAAATTGCAACTTCCTTCCTTCCTTTCTTCCTTCCATTCATCCATCCATTACAAGTCTGTGATACTCTGCAACAGTGGATCTTTCAATTTAAGTATATGATGTTAAAATTATATTCTTTCTATAGACTTTTAATTAAATCCCATAAAATGAGTGGGGAGGAAGAGTTACCATTGCCAGAGTGTCAGGGAAGAGAAGGATATGAAGGAAGTAACAGTCACAAATGAGATGTGTTGAGTCTAATTTAGCAGGAGGCATGTCTTTCTAGAAAGATATCCTCAACGCCAACGTTCTTTGGTAATACAAAGGTAATAATATGGTGGCCTCAGCTGGAAAGAATCAGTGCATGAGCTTTATCTTCAGAGGCAGGAAGCATTCTTCAAGCAGTGGCTAGCATCTGAGCCAAGGAAGGATTTTTGCTACTCATGTCAAAGGTAATCTGTTTTGTGTCTGTGTTTTATGAGAAGCACTAGTTTGTAATAATATTTATCATCATTTTGGCAACTTCTTGGTGGTAATTCTATCTGCTTACTTGTTTTGGGAAGCCCAGCTCAGTGAAGTAATAAATAAAACAGACAGCGCTGTGGCAAGGGCTAGCAGGATAATAGGAAGGTGTCTCTTTGAATTCCTTTCATATTGACAGTGCCTCATTTCCAATTTTGTGCAAATAATGTGAAAAAATTAGTAATGTCAGTCATGCTTCAAAGTAGAATATTGTTGGTAAACATATTACAATACCATAGGAGTTTGTATCCCTGCCAGGGTGGCATCTTTACTTCCTTAATTTGTTATTAGATACTTAGCTCTTCCTTAGCTCTTCTTCTGTAACTGTATTTATTTCACTTTTACAGAGTTTTCAAAATACAGCATAATTACTTTTCTATAACAAATTGATTGCAGTGAAGACAGTACTAGTGGTTCTTAATTGCTAAACAGAACACTTCAGTGTGGAAGAAGAGCATGAACTTTAAGTAATCTGTGAGTATCTAGAAGAGTAGAAATAACAGTACAAATTGTTCTATAGAAAATTGGAGAAATCAAGTATTTTCTAATTTTTTTTTTTTTCCGTTTTCTAGTTCAGCAGAATAGCAGCCATTTCTAGTACATACTAATGAGTCAGGAGAGTAAGTCATCCTTTTAAAAATATCACAGAATATATTTTTATTTACGTCAGGTTTTTAACTGGTTTTCAGACTGGACATTAGGAAAAAATTCTTTACCATGATTGAAGTCAGATATTGGCACATGTATAATAATACATTTTAATTTTTGATTTTCCCTGAAGTGGTGAGGCAATTGGGCTAAATGATCTTTGCAGGTCCCTTCCATCTGATCTACTCTATTCTATTTTCTCCTAATTGAACATACTACCACTACTGTAAATTAAGCATGTGCTACATCCCCTTAAACCACATGAGCCTTCTTAACACTGTCAGAGATCATATATTTATGTTGTAGATGCAAGCAGAAACAGTTCTGCTTAATCAGGAGAGCAAGTGAATTCATCTCTCCAGTAAATCTTGCTATAAAAATTCCACAGAACTATGCCAAAACAAACAAAATGTGTGTTGACTAATACACATGTTGTTTACAGGACTGTCCCTCAATAGAGCTTAACCCTCCTATCCTAAAAGTTGAATAATTTGAAAAAAATAATTTGGTAACTCACAAGTCTCCTACTGATCATTTGTCAACCTGTCTATCTAGAACTTACTCCTTGTATGTAGGTATATATTACCAGGAATTTATACTGCTAAGTTTTAATAAGAGATTTAAAAAAACAAAACAAAACAAAACAAAAAAAGGGAATCTATTTGAAATACAAAGAATACTGACAAAATTGGTTGCACTGAAAAGTTGATCAATGTTACTATGCCAAAAGTGAATAAAATGGGTGAATAGTTCCAATGTAAAATTAGCTGCCTCCCAATGCAGACCAGGAAAGCTTACCTAATATTTCCTCTAAAATGAAATACATTGCATAGGTTCTTTTATTGGAATGTGATATAGAACCCATATTATTCTTTTAGAATCCATATTTCTTGATTATCCCTGTAATTTGTGGTTTTTGTTTGCTTGTTTGTTTGTTTGTTTGTTTTAAAATTTAAGGAGAGTGAAGAAACTCTCAACCTTACAATTGAAAGAATATGTAGAAGGATTCTAATACAGGACCAAGAGGGGAAACAAACAAACAAACAAACAAACAAAAAAAAACCACAAATAATGTGGGCATGGAGGCTAGAGTAGCTAGCTTTACACCTGTCTCCTCACTATCTACTCATCAAGTTCTCATATACACATATTCTGTGTGTATTGCTCACTTAATCATCCACAGCAGAGAAGTGATGTGGAAGGGATGTGAATGACTTCACACTTGCCCATGTATTTACTAGAACAGCAGAGCTTTCAAGGCTGGAAATTGTTTTGCTGCACCTGTCAGCAGCATACAAAGGACTGGAGAGATGAGCTGTGGCTTGTTTCTCAGTGCTGAAGCAATGCTGATGTCTCTTGCCAGCACAGGCTTCATCCCTGGAATGAAGCCTGATTGGAGCCATCAGTACAGAAATATGAAAAGTGCTGGACATGCACATTAGGACTGAAAAGTACAATTTTAGTGGACTAGTGTGATGGGTGCTTAAGATGTATCCGAGTTGGATTAATGATTTCCTTATCAATAACTCAGCAAATAACATATTAAATGATGTAGTGTAAGATCTCAACAACGTCTTGGAAAAGTTCCTGATTCTGCATCTATATTTTGCCAAATAAATCCAAACAAACTGGTGTGTTTTCAGCATTCCCTGTCAGAAAACCAATCAAACCCAAGAAGGAAGGAGGAAAAAAAAAAAAAAAAAAAAAAAAAAAAAAAAAAGAAAAAAGAGGTGATTTTGTCCTGCTGATAGAATATAACAGCTCACCAAGGCATGGTCTTTCATAGCTCAGTGATACAAGAATGGCTTACTCATGGAATCATAGAAGCTGACATTATGGTGTCACGCAAATGCAAGTTAGACTGCGCTGGCAGAATATCTAAATCGTAGGTGGGGATTCTCCCTTTCAATGATTGTATTTTTGTCCCTTATTACAAGACTTTGAAGGAAAAATATGGATGGATACTCCTGTATGTTCTTTGTGTTAAGACATTTTATAACATTCTGAGAGAAATACAGACATGAAGTAGTTTGGCTTTGTGGGGTTTTTTGTTAAGTCTTAAAAAATGAAGTATTTTAACAGGTTTGTACAGATACAAGAAACAGAAGTGAGTGAAGATAATGTATGCAGCATGTTCTTAGTTTAACTAACAATTATTTTTAAGCATTTTCTTCTGTTACAGTCCTTGAACGTAAGGTAATCATAGATAAATGTATGACATTGCAATGACAATCAAAGGTAATATGTTGTGATTTTGGGTATATGTTGAACGTCTTCTTATGTTTAAAAATATGCACGTACCTGCTCTGATGCATTGACTTAGAACTTTTAAATTAACTGTTTTAAATTAACTGTTCTTACTGTCTCCTGTTTCCCAGGCTGATTAAGTAGTAAAGACAGAGTTTGAGCTCAGTGGTAAATGCTGAGGTTTAAATAACCCCTTTATATGTAAGCTTGGGCTAAAATTTGTATCTAAGCAGTATTAAGTACTTGCAAACTGGCTAATTATTAGTGCTGAAACAATCACTTAATTAAACTATGGTTGTAGAAGTGCCCTGACTATGAATTCTCTGGCTATAAACACAGTTCGTATTTAAAAGTTGCTGGAAGATGCTTGCGTAGCATAATTACAAGGTCTAATATTTGTCTCCTTGATGGTTCTGCTTCTCAAACTTGTCTCAAAATGAGCAAAGTTATTCTGTAAAGACTTAGATCTTCGAAAGTCAGTAGAATAAAAATTTAACAATATCCTTTTCTTTCTGCCTTCTTTAGGAAAGTAAAACAAATATCATATGTATTCTCCGTCAAAATCTTGTATTTGTTTCACTCAAGAGCAAAACTTCTGCCCCAAACATAAGGACATTTTGTCAAAGCATTGAGGAAACCCTTGATTTTCAGATTGTAGGAAGGTTAGTAACATTTCTAGTGCCCATAAAAATGAAATATTTTGAAAGGGGTTTACATAACTTGATGCTAGTATAGAAATGTCTTGGCATACAAGTTTAATGGATTCACCTGTGGTGATGCTTGAGGGCATCCTCCAAGCCTTAATGGTAAACTCTAATTAGTGTAGACAGGATCACAGCACTGGATTTCAAGGGAATGTAAGATAACTGAGATAACCTGCAGAAAAATTATCACTGAAGTGACATTACAGGTCTTGACAGTATGTTCAAATCATTTATGAAAAATGGAAATACATCCATTGACTCTAGTGTTTTCTAACAATTTGGCTACCAAAATATTTTGCACCCAATAGGGTAGCTAGACTTCTGGGTAAGTACAGAAGCGGCACTGTAGCTGGAAGGTTTATGGTAATTCCATAAGCAGCAAAGTGTCTCTGCAAAGGAGAGATAAACAGCTAGTAATCCTTGTAATTCCCCACTGATAGCCTATCCATCTCTGCTATAAATTAGAAAGCCTGGAGATTAGGGGCTAGGCAGGGTGTAGCTCACAGCATTAATCACAGTATTAGGACAGCAGTTTGCTCAGATTCTATGTCCAAAGGGCTGATATTTTTCTCTAGGTTAAAGTGACATGATGTACTTTGGAATACATATTGATCAAACTGCCAATGCAGTGCGGAGATGGGTTTGCAGAAGACGCTGTTATACACTTCTTAAAGTTAAGCTGTCAACTCTGGACTTGGAAGTAATGCATTAATTTTCATTATGAAAGTTGTAGCTGTGGTTTTGTAAGGTCTTCCAGTTTCCAAACTGAGATATATTTTTAATGTGTTCAGCATTATTTAAATGGAATCAGGGTCAATTTATCCTCAAACCTCTCAGTACATGAAGAAAATCATGCAAATACTTCTGGATCTTTTGGAATCTGTATGGGGCTGTTATTGCTGCACCAGTAATGTACCCATTATTTGTGTACAAATTTCTATTCAGATATAAGTTGTGAATGGGCACCTTGAAATATTTATTATCATCTATTAGTTCATAGAAGCACATGGCTGAACTAAATACATTTCATGAAAATATTTCTTTGATAATGAGATTTAATTGTAATGATGGCCAGAAGCTCTCATAATAGTATGACATACATTCCAAATCCTATATAAGCTTTTTAGAATTATATCTTTTAAAGAAACTGGATACTTTATTCCTGTTTGTTTGTTTGTTTGTTTTATCATATATGATTTAAGTGTTCAGATTTTTGCTATCTCATTTCAAAGCCCTTTTGAATAAACTGTACCCTGGGAATGAAGGTACTCTGTACATTACTGTCACTCCAGTCTTCAGTGGTGATCTAGTTCAGTAAATTATTTTCTGAAATTGGCTTTTTTATTGTTTTCAAAGTAATTTTTTTGTTCTTGCATGAATGGCAGTAAATTACAGGGCTTTGAGATAGTGAAAGTGTTTCTATGTATCTTTTTGCTTTAAGGTTTTCAAGGCAGTAAGGGTTCTTGTGTTGCAGTCATGAGGAAGACAAAATAAGGAATTTCTGGAGGAAGCAGCTTACTCATTACATTATGATGGATGTTTGCCTAGCAAAGCTAGGAATACCTTAATGAACGTTTATAAGCAAAAAAGAACATTACAGCTAAAAAAGCTAAAATTATAGGGAAAAAAAAAATCGTTTGTGTTTGTAGTATTTTGAAAGGGTATGAGTTGCCATCTGATTGTTAAAGTCTGATAGGAGCCAGGAAAGAGCATTGGCAAAGGAAGCACCTTTTATCATCAATTTGGACTCAGCAGAAGCTATAGCAAATTTGGAAATTCAAGTAACTGCCAATAAATCTCTGCAAGATGGCAGCATTAGACAGAAGACAGTCTCAGGGAATGCTGACTCAACAAAAACAAGAGAGATGTTCATGAAGAAGCAATTGGAGCAAATGCACCCTGTAGTATAAATGTGAAGTTCAAATGGATACTATGGAGATAAGTGATCCTGTTATTTAGGCCTATGGATCTGAAGCATAAGCATTATATTCCACTAGTATTTCTGTAATAACATTGGATTGCATGGGTAAATTAATTTGTAGGCCCAGTATATTTCAAATTATTCAGCATTACATAGTCAAAGTGCTACTGCCACCGTTTCCATGGCGTCCTGAGCTCTGAGGTTGAAAAACTATACCAAAAGTCTAGTTCAGATCATCCTTAATATGAGAAATGCTAGTGTAGTGACTGATTACGAAAAATGTGGTTGATATTATTTGTTCTAATTTGGTATCTCATAGGAATTCTGTAGTTGAGGGGGAAAGCAGGCTTTCAGGGAAGTATTCAGCTGTTTTAAGCCATAAAACTGTCTTTTTTCTTTTTCTTTCTTTTTCTTTTTTTCTCCTGTAACCTGTTGTCCTATTCACTCTGCTTTATTTTCAAACTCATAATAAAATAAAGGGCATTGTAGCCCTTTACATGTGTTGTCACCTAGTTATAAAGCGTATTATGCTGATGAACAGAGGGCACAGTAAGCTTATGGAAGGAAGTTATTTGGCGAGTTTAAATCATTTATTAATCTTAATAAGCTTCATGTTTGGCTTTTGAAGTGCTTTTGATCCCTAAATTTGGGCATTTTATTGTAGTATAGCAGTGATGGATATATACATCACTTTTTCATTGGTTCTCTTGCTCGTTACACACAGGTGTCTGTTTGAGAATTTAATTGATAATAATTAAACAATCTTTTTCTTGCTCTTCACTACCAGAAAAAGTCTTAGTATCTGAAGCTGAGTCAGCTCTCTCTTTTGCTTAACCCTAAAAGAGTGGGAGAATAACAAGAGACTGATTAACATTTCAGAAGTGGAGTTACAAATACTAATGGACCAGATGCTTGTAATGTGAGACATGATGAGATATGACTTCTCTTGTGCAGCATGGTGTCTGAGTTAACAAGTCTGCCCAACACAGCCATGCTGCTTCCAGAGACTTCAGCCATTGCATGTACAGTAGTCCTGCACTGTGCCATGTGGACTTCTTACTCAAATTGCAGATAACTGCCCCATTATATGACAGAGGCACACCCTCAGTTCTGGTTATCATAGAATCATAGAATCGCTAAGGGTGGAAAATACTTGCTTGATCATCCAGTCCAACTGTCCACCTACCACCAATATTTCTCCACTAAACTATGTCCATCAGTAAGATGTCTAAATATCTTGAACTCCTCCAGGGGAAGTGACTCAACCACATCCTTAGCAGCCTATTTCCATGCCTAACCACTCTTTTGTAGAAGAAATTTCTAACATCCACTCTGAATCTCCCATAGCACAACTTGGGGCCATTCCCTCTATTGGTAGTTATGCAGGAGATGAGGCTGACACCCACCTCACCACAACCTCCCTTCAGGTGGTTGTCAAAAGGAATAAGGGCTCCCCCGAGTCTCCTCCAGACTGAACAATTAAAGTTCCCTCAGTTGCTCCTCGTAAGACTTGTGCTCCAAACCCCTTGGTTTCCTTTCCTCTGGACATGCTCAATGTCTTTCTTGTAGTGAGGGGCCCACAACTGAGCTTTGTCTTGGCTATATCCAAATCTTGTTAACAAATGAAAATCTGTGTATTAGTTTAAATGAAGAAACAAAATTTTAATGAATGTTAAATAGGATAAAGGGCTGTATGACATTTTGTATAAGTGATCCTCAGAAAGTACAGCATGAGAACATGGAGCTGATGCTGTCAAGCTGGTATACCATGTCAAGTACTTAGGCAGAATTCCTCATTGTAGTATGGCTCTAACTTCAGTGTAACATAACTGCCATCCAGACCAGAGAGAGGAGAGGATGTCACTAAGCGGTTCGTATTTGTATGCCAGGAATAAATAAACTGAGCCAGCAAAATGTTTTAGTACATGTTGAAATCTGCAGGCGTTCATTTATGCAAAATTGTGGGTCAAAATGTAGTTGCTGAAATGATGCATGTATCAATAAGGCTGTGTTATTTCTAAGGGCCCACAAAATGCCTGTGAAAAAGAATTGCATGTACTCTTAAGAGATATTCCTTTAAACATGGTGCTCAAATTCATTAAAATTGTGATAATTCCTTCCCAGTGTGCTCACTAATGGCTATGTGCATAAAATGGCATTTGTTTTCCAGGAGAATTTTAAGTCAAACAGTATAGATTACATACTGTTGTTCATTTACATGTGATTACAATGTTTGTTTAAAATATAACTGTTTCCATCAGCACTGCAGATAATTTCAGGTTAGCAGCTGCCACTTGTCTCCCTTGAGCTGTTGGGCTTCTTGTTATGCTGTATCAGAAAGTTGTCACATCTCCATTATTAGGAGATCCTGCTGCGTTTGGGCTATTTTTATGCATAACTTGTGGATTCCTATTCCCTGAAATGTATTTTCTGAGTCAGGTGCATTATTTGGAAAATCTCTTTCAGAAAGACTGGATGGTTATTGCAATACTTCATGGAGTTAATTGGCTTTTTTTTTTTCTCTCTCAGTGTTATCTGGATGTTTGTGTTCACCACTATCTTCTTAAGAAGTTCTCATTCCTGCAGTGCCCCTCATCTTCACTCTGCTGATAATCTATTGTATGTTGATTGCATTTCACCTACCATCCTGAAAATTAAAACTGTTTTATCAGGTCATAGCCCATGCCACTTCTGGAAGTTCAGCGTGGCCTTGCAGAAAGAAAGACAACACACTCAGTTTGCATCCTGGGCAACTTTGACTTGACCCATCTTATCTCTTTATAACCAGCATACAGAAAAGTAGGAAAACTAGCAAATACACACATTGCCTTATTCTCCAGAGTAGGAAAGCAATGATTTTCATTGAAATGCTTAGTCTCTTCTCCTTTCTGGATGCTCTTCTCCTTCCTGGATGCTCTTTGCCACATTGAAGTTCTAAAAAATGATGTTTGTTTTTTTTTCCACACACTGGAAATCTTTTATAGACAAGAGTATTTTGATATGGGGGAAAAAAAATGATATTACCCATATTAAGAAACCTTGATATTGACTTCAGCTGGGTTTTCATGACATTAGGGAAGGTGGAAGTCCTTCTCTTTGCTTCCTGCGAATGTATCCTTCAAACTGACATTTAGAGGTGAGGAGCTTACACTGTTATATTGTGTAATGTTTCATGGGTTCCTTAGAAAGTACCACCTGGAGGAAGTAAGCTTCAAGGAATTTGGGAAAAAGCAAAATGTAGTAAAAAGTGGTCTGAAATTAAGATTTATCAGGAAGGCAGTTTTTGATTACAAGTCTTCTAATTTAGCTGTGTGTATTCTGAATAGCCATTGTAGTTCACCTCGGAAAGGCTTATTTTTCATGCTCTAAGACAAGGCAAATGTCAGCCCCTGCTAGTTCTCATAGCAGCATTCTGAATGGTTAGGTAGTCACCAGTGCAGTCAGAAAACTGCACAACTGAATACAGATGCAGAATTTTCCCTTACTTGCAAGGCTTCCTTCAGTTGGTGTCATAGGAGATAGCATTGCACCTCGGGCAAGAAAATGTGACTTTAATGCTGGAGACAGATCTTGTGCTTCAGCACAGAATCTGAAGTGTAACTGTTGTTTGTTTTTATTTTAGCAGGGAAAAAGAGCAATAATCCCAACTGGCAGTCCAAAAATAATTGGAGGGTGGAGGGAAAAGAAGGAAAAAGGAAGCTAAAAGTGAAGGGGTAAATTGCTATTCTGTAGCCACAGTTCTCATGCAAAAGGGAGCAGAGAGGCACAAGTACATCAGGAATATGTGTACATACAGTGTTTCCGTGATGCATGGTGACTCTGGGTATGAAGAAGAGACACCACTGCAACATTTGAAATGGTTAATCAGATATGGGAGATGAAGAGGAGGGCATCATCTCTGCTGGAGGTGTTAATATCTTGTGGACAGTTGTCTCATAAATTTCCTACAGACCTTCTGAATACTAGGCTATTACTCTTTCTAGTCCGTTATTCACTATAAGGTTATATCTCTCAGTTTTGTTAGTAATTTCTAGTCTCATGTATATAGTTCTGTTCCTTGTGATTGAGCATTGGGAAGGACAGATTCCTTGCAATGAAAGATGGTGGTACAGCAGCTGATTCTTACTTGTCATTCCTCTTTCCTTGATCATCAGATTATTGGTATTGTGGATGGTGTGGGTTAACAGCATGTTTAAGTCCTGATGTGCTGATACTGTACATTTTCTTCACATTTGTACAAATGATAGACCTCAGCTGCAGTGGAAAGAATCAATCCTAAGATTAATTCCCTCATCTTCTTCTGCTTCAAAAGAACTGAGCTGTGATATGATATTACTTGGGCAGTAGAAATTCGAAGGCAGAAAAACAGAAAGACCCAAGACTCCAGCAGCTGTCTGAATCCATTCTTGATGGCTATTGCTTTTTTCTGCATGAAAATAAATTTCAGTGTTTTTTTCCTGTGTATTTTAAAAATTCAGTATTTTCTTCTTGGAAATTACAGCTGCTAGGTATTACATTGGCTGCCATTTTAAATGTTCTGGCCATAAATGCAACACAGTAGGATATTTTAAAAGTAATGCATATTTCCTCATGTTATTTTACAGTGTTTTCTATTATATATTTGAAACTTGGTGACTTTCTTCTATAGTTTGTATTGGTGATTGCAGTAAATATACTCAGTTTTTTCTGCTCATTTTTCCCCCTTGTGCTGTAAAAGAATAGATGTAATGAGTAAAGACTGCAAAAATTCAAAGCTGAGTGGCATGGAGGAGAATGAATTAACCCTGATTCCACTCAATGTCTGTAAGTGCTACCTCTTCCTTGATTTTCTGCAGAAGCAAATGCAGAGTCCAACACCTGAGATGGGATAACGATGCAGCAGATCAGACTGGGAGGCCATCTGAATAGATAACAGCATTGTAGGCATTGGGGACATTAGACGTATTCACAAACAATAACTTGTGCATCTCAGCCATACATCTCACAATAAAAACAGTCCCAGTCAATGTTTGCAGGTGCAGCCAGCAGATCCTTCCCCTCTATTTGGCACTCATGAGATTGCATGAGGAGAACCATGACCTGTTTGAGGCTCCCCACTAAAGAAAAGACATTGACATGCTGGACTGAGCCCAGCAGAGTGCTACCAAGAAGGCTGGAGAGCTGAAGTACCTATGAGGATGTGAAAGGAGAGGCCATGGCCCTGGGTTTTGTTCAGCACTAAAAAAAGGTTGCTGATGGGAGGTCTTACTGCTCTCTTCTTCTATCTGGGGCATTCTCAAATTCTGCTTAGGGGTCCATGAAAGCCAGACAAAAGTGAAACACAGGAAATTTGAACAAAATGCCTGGGAGGGGGGTGGAATTGCAAAGATAAAGTGCCTGGAGCAGATGTCCTGAGAGGCTATGGAATCTTCATCCTTGGAAGCAGGCCAAACTCGACTGGACTTGCTTTGAGCTGGATCCTTGGACATAGACTGCTGCCAATTTAAATGGCTCTGTGTGTACTAGTGAATTGACAAGAGGGAGGTAAACTGGATTTTCCAACACAATTATGTAGCATAGGAAGCACCTCTTTGGTTAGAATTTTATGGGTGCATATTTTATTTTATTATTTTATTTCTGAAACAATTCTGACTCTTGCCTTGACTAACTTGAGGACCAGTCTACAGTTTCTCATTTTAAGATGTTTGGATTACTTGTGTATTTACCAGAGTTATAACTATACAACTTCTGTTCTTATAATAACTGTAGAAACTGATAAGGACCTTAATGATACAGTGCACCATTTCTTTGTAAGCTTTGATCAGTTGAAGTAGATAACAAAATCAATTTATTCTCTTTTGGGCTTAGCTTGTACACTGTCTGTATGTAGTAGAATTGATTTACATTTATCTGTCTCAGTTCTGCTTCAGGCTCTCTGCAAATTTAGACAGATATGAAATGGATATCAGAGATGATAGTAGTCTTTAGAAGCCTCTGTTCAAAACTAAAAAAACAGGTTCTAGGATCATAATGTATTAATTTTAAGCTATGCAGTGCAAGATGAAGAGTAACTGGTGTTCCAAATAGCTGAATCCCAATATAATCCAGTCTCTGATGGTATTACTTTGGAAGAAGAATGAGAAAAAGTGCATTTTATGTAGTTTTATTTTTAAAATCATTTACTTGCTTTGAACCCATTTGCAAGATGTTATTCTGTGCTCAGGAGGCTGCTTTTATTGACTTTCTTGAGAGTGGGAGTTGCTTAGCAGTTTACCTGCTTTGAGGCTATCAGCCTGGGCAACAGTCCAGTTAACAAAAAGTTTCTTAAGCAAAAATTCGGTTGTAACAGTATGACTCAGATGTCTAACACAAATGGTTTATTTACTGCTACATGTCAGCCAGCTGCATATGGTGGCCTTGCACTGTGTTTGGGTCTCTCATTTCAGGAAAGGTGCTTAGCGTCTCACCTGCACTAAATTTAGGACAGTCCATTCCACCTGCACTCAATTAAAGGTAGTTCATTCCACCTGCAGTAATCTGGTAGCCCTTTATCCTGGGAGACCTGAGGGAAAGTTCTGAGCTGAATGAGTTATTCTGGTGGTGACAGTTCTTCCTCTGATCTCTTCGTATAGAAGTCATGCAGTTCTGCTATGCTGAAGCAGGTCGTGTTTTTTTCTTTATGTCTACAGGTAAGATGCCAAGAAATGCATTTTCTCTGTTGAAACAGCTTATCCAGTGTACAGCTTGTTTGCTTTCCAAGTGGTTTCTGGCAGGCAAGGCAATAAGAAAGATTTGTAGGCATTCACCTAGCAGTAGCTGCCCTCTTGTATGGGAAGTGTCTATGGACTGAGCTCTGTGTAGGTGTTTATCTTTGCTGCACCTGTGGTTCTCAGAACAGTGGTTGTAGTGGTTGTAGCTGTGTGTTTGTGCATAGTGTGCAAAAAAATATTTGTGCAAAAGCATAGTTGCTTTTGTAGTGAGGGCCTAAACAGCCTCTTGGTGTAGCTGGAATGAATTTTGGCATGCCGGTCAGGACAGCAGTATGGTACTGAGCTCTATTTCATTTCATAATTTCATGTTCTACTCCATTGAGTTGGGAAAGTGTTTTTGGTGCTTCTCCTGCTAAAGACTGTCAGTGATGCTGAAAAAAGAAAGAGCCCATTCACCATGTTTCTGTTGCTTGGATTACTGGGAGAAGGGTAAGAAAGGATAAAATTTGAACGGAAAGAAAGGAAAGTCTTGTGAAAATAAACTCTTTTTTTGTGTGGATTTTCTAGCTAGAAATGCTAATTAACTGCCAGTTTCCCAAAATGTATATACTTCCTAAGAACTGCTCTGAATGCTGTAAAAGAATTGTGTCATCAGTTTGGCCAGCTGACAAGGCATATGGCAAAGTCCTCTATGATGCCTGTTATCGGTAATGATAGCTGTTTGCGTGGAGCAGTGCTTTTCTGTAAGCAAGGCTAGTGCAGCAGTTGTCACTGAGTGGAGCAAACTGCAAAAGAACCAAAAAAAAAATAATTGTTGATCCTGAATTTTAGAAATGCAAGGAAAGAGAAAAGCAGTGCAGTCACTCAGGGGAGTTTCTATAGCAGCAGAGAACTGAAATACTCAGGCATGTTGCCAAGAGCTCCAGTACGTCGTTAATCAAAACTTCCAGGTTTCCTGCCAATCCAAGGTTCTGTCAGAATCAGAAGGGAATACTGTCATATAGTGATGGGTTACTTAAATTTCATTTTAAAAAAAAAAAAAAAAAAAAAAAAGGACTTATCCTAAGTGGGTTTTTGTTCACCCTATAAAAATATCGTTCCTATTGGACTTTTAATTGAAGTAACATACTGGATGTATTCAGATACGTTCTGATACTGTTATTCTCTTTTATTGACCGTAATTGGATGTTTCAGTAGTAACATGCAAATCTTAATATCCCTCTTACGAATGGGATAACATTAAAAAAAAAAAAAAAAAAAATTAAAGAGGTGTATATGTAAAACAAACAGCTTAATTGCGAACTAAAATTTAAGTAAATTTTGCATAAGCACTCTGGTGATTTATATGGTTAACAATAATATATAGTTTAGCTTCAGGCATTGCATTAACTGGAAAATGTCAGCCACTTCCCTGTTTATAGGGATAGTTGGCTTCTTAATATTATCACACAGTAGGCATTTTTCTTCAACTGACGCTGACAAATCCCATTATCTAGGAAATGTTTCTGTTGCATAAGCTTAACAACAGTGAAGACAGAAGTGATTTCAGTCTTTTCTATCTTAATTTTCTGGGTGATGGATTTTTCAGTTCACTTTGAGGAGGAGAAAACAGCAGGGCATAAAAGGAGCGCGTGCTCTTTGGCACAGCTTTCTCTTCCTTCTGTTCATATGGCAGAACCATGGCAGGCCTGGTGAGGGAATTGGTACAAGGCAGCAGAGCAGCCAAGAGGAAGCAGGGTCACCTCCACCGATACCACATTAATCTACGTGATCTAGCACATCTGGGGAAGAAAATCACTGCTATGGGAATGGTTTAAGAATATGTGGGGATGCTAGTAAGCTTGGAGAGGTATGTTCTTATAGGAGTTCTGCCATTAAAAAGTGTGTCATAAAAACTGGGAGATGATACATAAGCATTGTCTTTCCACGTAAAAAGCCTTAATTGTCTCTGGCCTAAGTAAATCTTAGTGGAGGGAGAGATTTAGGGGGTCTGGAGAGAAGTTTCTTCCTCCATGACTCTTCCCAGAAATCCCATGTGCCAACAGGACTCTTTCAAGGGAACTGTTACGGGCTTTGATGAAATAGAAACATAATGTCCATTTAGATTTTGCTTTGTAGGGTTTTTTTGCTTGCTTAGATTTGTGTTGTGTGGGGGTTTTTTTTCTGTTGTTTTATTTTGTGTGTTTGTTTTGTTTTTTGTTTTTTTAGAATAACTTGTGACAGCTGATTTGATCAAGAGCTTTTAGCAGTGTAATTTTGATCTGTCAAAATGGAATAGAGGAATTTGCTGATGTGGAACTACAGTGCTGTAGGATTTCTTTATAGGTCTCAAATATCATGTTATAGTTATTATTTATCTCCTATATTTCTGCTTACTAGAATTTCTGATATTGACAGTAGGGTTGTGAACATTGTTAAGATTGCCTTGTGACAGGATAAATCAGCTAGTTATGGGGCAGAAGGCATGCTTAATGGTCCTAAGAGAGAATCGTCCACAGTAATAAACTTGAGAAGCTGGTGGATATAAACTGAAACAATTTCAGTATGAACACTCAAGCTGGTAGTTGTTTGGCTTTAGCTTGCAACTTTTATGCTGTAGCTGTTTAAGAATTATATGTCTTGCCTTGGCTCCATTGCTAGTTTAGAGTGCTACACTAGAGTGTAAATATGGGGTGAATAAAACCAATGGGGTGAATAAAACCAAGTCTAACAACTTTAGATTTCCCTGAAAATCAAGCTTAATGCTAGGGTTACTGGATTAGTTCTACTTTTTTGCCATTTTGACAACCCTCTTGAAAGTCCTGCCTGTCTACGTTTCTGTCTAGTGTGGGGTGGGAAGCTGTTGGTGTAGGTATGTGTAGGATAAAATTAATTAATCAGGTAAGTTGCCAGCTCTGAACATGACAAGTTGCAGCGCAGACTGGAGATCTTGTGTAAACACTCTGAATTGTGACTGGCCCTAAAAAGCCTATGGTGGACCATGTTTGGCTATGAGTTCAGCGGTTACAAATTACAGATGAAATTTGTCTCCGCGTTTGGTACGGACTATGCAGCTATTGGAAAACCAAGCAAGTTTGAGCTGCTGGATTGCAGTTTTGTGCTCAGGTTAGACTTCGAATTCCCCAAATCCACCGGACATTCACGTAACAGACTACACCGTGTTTATGATTCTGGCAATCTACTTGTACAGGCGTAAATTGTTGACCTGTTTTTCTGCAGATATTTGACCCTTTCTTAATCATACTAAAATTGCTTCCTGTTTAGTATTTTTTCAGACGCTTTTGTCGTACAAGCTGCTTTTTAACTATGGTACAGGCAAAGATTTACAGAAGGCGTTTGAAAGATGAAAACACTGAAAGAGAGTTCAGTGTTCTAATTGATGCAGGGCTGACTGATTTCTGAAGACCACTTCTTTATGGTGGCCTTCTTCATTTCTGCTTTTTCATGGGAATAGGAAACAATAATTTGGACAAGAGTCCTTAGGTTCTCTGGTCCTTTTCAGTGGTGTTTTTCTACACATCCAATTACAAAATGATCAGGAAGCTGTTCTGATATCATGTCCTTGTGGTAGTGTTCCTTCTTTTGCAGCAAGAGATTTTTAACAAAAAAAAAAAAAAAAAAAAAAAAAAAAAAAAGAAGTGTGTAAAAAAGGGGGTTTTTTTTTAAAAAAAAAAAAAACACAAAAAAAAAAAATTTTAATTAAATTTGTTTTTTTTTTTTTTTTTTTTTTTTTTTTTTTTTTGGTAATCTGGCAGAGACTGATGGTGGGTTTTTTTTTTTTTCAGTTTTAAACAGCTGCTCCTTTTATGAGATGTCTTGTGAGTTACAAATGTAAATTTCATCTTCGATAAGTACATGAATTTCCTACTGCAATTGGTCCCCTGACATTATATCCCCCAAATAAGGAAAAATAAGGAAATACAAGCTGAATGAGGAACACATCTCTGATATCAAACATAGTTTATTTTAAATATCACAATCATGTTAGTTCTTTAAATTATCAGATTACTAAGGAAAGGATGGAATACCACTGGGGATCAGGTGATCTTCTCACAGGTGTTTTCCAGCTTTTCCATGAAGTGGTAGAAAAATGTGTTGCTGAGGTCCCTGTCTATAGGAAAAAAAGTTTTGTTCTAAGAGCCACATTTACAGTCATCACCAATTCCTATAATTGTCTTATACATTTCAGCTGGGTTCCTTTTGCCATAATTTCAGCTAACAAGAAAAAGAGTCTCTTCTCTGAATTGCAATTAATATACCATTTATGTTTTTCACATCCAGCCCACATGGTGCTAAGCCTGAATAAAAGCAGATTGGCTTCCTGTTTTATTCAGACACTCTTACGTATATAAGGATTAGCAAAGAAATACATCAAAGTTACAATCCACTGAACATGCACTCTTTTTTTTCCATGAATTGGGTCCAACTTCTGTTTAAAGAAAGCTGGTTAAGGGACTAGGTAGTTTCTTCACATTATGCACAATGAAACTCCTTTCCAATTCACAGATCAAGTGACAGCTGTTATTGGGAGCTAAGGAAGCCATTTTCCTATCAATTCAAGTGAAATATTAGTCTCTACTTATATAATAAGCTTAGTGAGTATTTACTGGCTACTGAGTCAGTAAAGAATCACTAGAGATCTTGAGTAGAATATGAATAGGTTACCTTTTATTGGTCTCAATGTGAGGAAGCTGAGAAATATGCCAGCTATTTAATTATTAACATTTGGTATAAATCAATAGCAAAATAGGCTTTGATGGTGATCTTCAAAAGGCTTTTAATCATTACACCCCTCGCAGACAAAAAGTAATCCTAGACACTTGGGGTTTAGCCTGTATTTCTCTTAACTGTATAGGAAAGCTACCACTGTGATGTTGCACTGGCATTAATAGCAGTAATTAAGATAGCACCAGTCATTTAAGCATACGGGTGTTCTGGGCTTCGTTGTTACCCTGTGGTATACCTGGATAATTCCAGAAGCACAGATGACAGACTAATGGAAAATATTCACTTAAATCCCCTTGAAATTAATTAAATTGTCTGATAGAACTGTCTGCTGGATTTGGACCTGTGTGATTCACATACATTCAAGGAGTGATGTCGCCCAAGTATGTAGTTCTGCTTTAGGGTGGTGTTCCCCTGCCACCTTCCAGGATGATAACGAGCTTCTCAGGAGTTCCTGCAAGTTCTGAATCCTTCAACACAGTTTGAATTTGCATACCTGTTTTGGAATCTTAGTTGACCAAAGATGGTTTCAAGTGTAGTGGGGTTGGGGGGAAGTGTGGGATATGAAGCAGGATGGGGAGGTGGAGAGTAGTGGAAAAATGTAATGTTAGAATGTCAGTGTACGGAGTAGGGGTTCCCAAAATTTCAGGGCCCTGAGGCCATGCTGCAAAACGTTCAAAACCTTTGCCTTCCTTCTGACTTCCCTATAACTATCCAAAATAGGATCTTCCTCAATTCCTGCTGAAAGTCCCCACCCCTTTATTCCATACTTCTTGTTCAACCAAATCCATGTCCTTCTACTGTCTGCCTGCTGTAACTCTGTGTTGCCTGCCCTCCCTTCCCTGCTTCATACCTCAGTACACAAGCTGTGCCCGTACTGGGTTGCCAGTCCTCCAGAAATGCTCTTCACTGCCACCCATGCAATTACTCAACCTTGACCCTGCTAGAAGTGCACTCACAGCAAACTGTGCCCTGGCTCTCTGCTTCTGCATTTTTCAGGTTGCCTTATCATAGAGTCATAGAATCGCTCCGGTTGGATAGGACCTTGATGATCATTAAGTCCAACCATGACCTAACCATACTTCCCTAACTCTAACAACCCACCACTATATCATATCCCTGAGCACCACATCCAAATGATTTTTAAACACATCGAGGGATGGTGACTCAACCACCTCCCTGAGGAGCCTATTCCCAGTGCTTAACAACCCTTTCTGTAGAGAAGTTTTTCCTAATATCCAACCTAAACTTACCCTGGTGCAACTTGAGGCTGTTTCCCATCATTCTGTCACCAGTGAGAAGAGATAAGCCCTGCTCTCACTGTAAGCACCTTTCAGGTACTGGAAGAGAACAATAAAGTCCCCCCTCAGCCTCCTTTTCCCAAGACTGAACAGCCGCAGTTCCTTCAGTCAATCTTCATAGGGCATATTCTCCAAGCCCTTCACAAACCTTGTTGACCTTCTTTGGACTTGCTCCAACATCTCAGTCTCCTTTCTGTACTGGGATGCCCAAAACTGAACACAGTACTCGAGGTGAAGCCTCACCAGCGCCAAGTACAGGGCAGAATTACTTCCCTAGTCCTGCTCACCACACCATTCTTGATACAAGTCAGGATGCCATTGGCCTTCTTGGCCACTGGGCACACTGCTGGCTCATATTCAGCTGACTGTCCTTCAGTACACCGAAGTCCTTATCTGCCTGCAGTTGGGTGTTTGTCTGCCATGTCAATCCTGCTTCATACAGTGAGTCTTTGGGTGAGAAGGGAAAAGCAGAGGCTAGGCTGGAGAGCAGCAGCTGGTCCCTGTGAACCTCTTTGGCTAGAGGCCTATTTCTGTATATTCTTTGAGCTACTCATTGACTTAGAGGTAGGCTCACCGATGAAGTCATTAAGCCTTCTTGTTTGCTCAGGGGTCGTTGTCATGGTTCTATGGTTTTTTTTGTTTTTGTTTTTTGTTTTTGGGTTTCAGTATTCCACATCAAAACATCATGTAGTGTACGGGGCATTAAAGTGTCACTGCCCCAATTCCAAGTACCTATCCCTGTACATTACAGCAGTCACGGGATCTGGCCCTTCCGGGTGAGGGGGGGTTGCTCTCTTGCTGCCTGGCAGTGGGTGCTGGAGGGTGCTTTCCTAGCCGTTCCAAGCTTTTCAGGTTTGACTCGGTCCCGGGAACTCTCTCTCTCATCTTGTCTGATTTATTAATCTCAATTTCAATTAAATTGTACATATTGTGTTATCTTGTATTCCAATATTATAGTAAAATAAGTTTTCCTCCATAGATTGTTGCCGCTGCTCTTTTCCTCCCTTCCTTCCTTCCCATTTTTGTGGGACTGGGGTGGGGGGGGGAGGGCAGAGGCCTGTCACCCCTGTCACGGACATAGATTGATCTGGTCAACTCCGTGACAGTCGTGCAATAACATTTACTGCATGCTGGTCTTCCTGATAACTTTTATGTTTTTCTTATGATGATGCGACTCAGAAGCTACATATGTAATTTTTCATATGTTCTATTCTAGTGTCTTTGCAATTCTGACCAATGCCATTATGTTATATCTTACACTACTGTTTTTTAAAACATCTGTTTCAAGAAATTTGATTCAAAACACTCTCAGGGGGTAATTTGATGTTCAAAAACCTTATTTTGAAGTTCATGTGCTTTGTAACTTGTGTGCAGTTTGCTCAGTGGGATTGCTTTACCTGTAGTTATTTTCTGGTGAAGTGATACTAGACATAGGAAGAAATTTCTCATGGTAAACAAACCTTTAACAGCTGCAGTAGGAAGGTCAGAGCGAATTCTTTTTTTCCCTTCCCATACCTACCCTTACATATGTTTTTCTGTTGCTGTTGTAGTGCCTCCTTCAGTTCAGTGGTTAAGTGGATCTCTTTTACTGCTTATGCCGGTCGTGTACTGCTTGGTGTGGTGTTAATGGTGCACACTTACTGATGTTTTATTGTCTATTGCCAAGTCAATGTAAGCCTGTGCAGACTCTGTCTCTGCACCTTCAGAATCTGAGATTTATTGTTGGCTCTCAAATGTGTGTCTGCCTCTTGAAAGAACAAAGTACTTCTGCCAGGATGATAAGATTTCACACATTGAACCATCCAGATCATCCTAGCATAATCTCAGAATAATAAATCTTCCAAAATAGCACATTTTTCTCTCTAGAAGTCCTGTTAACGTATACAAGATATTTGCTAAGAAAAATGTTTTAGTAGTATGAATCATTTTATTAGAGTTTCATCATTTTTCCACAAGGGTAACTCAGAATTATTCATCGATACAGAACACAATGAAATGAAATCCAGATTGTTGGTTGTTTTTTTTTATCATCATCTTAAATTTCACTGTTTAAGAGGATTTTTTCAGAATTTTTGTTCATTAAGTCATGCTTGGAAATGAGTTATCTTTTCCATGCTGTGTGCTTTGCTTTTTCCTTTGAGTCATTTTTACCAAGAAGAGCATCATACTTCAGTTCAACTCCTTTACTGGACAATATTATGCTGATAGTTACATCATATTTCTCAAATTCTTCATTGGATGCTTAAAGTGGGAGGGGAAAAAAAAACTAAACAGTAAGCCATCTCAGAATGTGTATTGCTAGCACATTCTCAAAACTTACTAATGTAATGGTGTGAATTCACAGATTGCTTTTTTCACTTATATTTCCTAAAACAATACTTCAGAAGAAAGTCATGTACTGATTCACCACACGTGGTTTTTTGTTTTCTATGACTTGATCAGAAAACCTCATTTTACTGAAATACTTGATAAATAATATCCAGTGCAGTTCTAATTAGCCTAATCAGTTCTCACTGAGAGTCCAGTGATATTTCAGATGCTAGAAGTTGATTTAGCAAGTCTGTCTTGTTTTTATGACCAAGCAGATCCTCAGCTATCTATTATGAATAGCTGTTTTTTTTTTTTTCATGGAGTAGCATGCATTGTTTTCAATTAACTATTGTTAGTAAACCAGAATAGTGATCATCTCTCTGACCATTTCAGAGTTAAGCAAATGCTAAAGCATGTTACTGAGGACATTGTCCAAATGCCTCTTCAATACTGACATGCTTTAGGCATCAATCACCTCTCTAGGAAACCCATTCTGGTGCTTGTGACCACCGTTATGCTCAATAAATTTTTCCCTAACTCCTTGTCTGACCCTCCCCTGACAGCTCTGTGCCATTGGTTCCCAGAAGTGTCTGCTTCACCCCCTAGAGGAGCTGCAAAGTGGTGATGTCGCCTCTCGGCCTCTTCTCCAGACTGGACAACTCAATGTCTTCAGCCTTACCAGCTCTGATGATGTTCTCTGAATAAGGAACTGTATTTCAAAACTTAAAAATACTATATTTATTTTGGCCATCATCCTTCATGGAAAAGAACCATTTTCATATCATTTCAAATATTTAGCAACTGGTGACTCATCTAATTATCATCTGAATCATTTTGTTTCATTGTGTATGCTGGAAAACTGGACTATTTTAGAAGAAAAAAGCAAGATCAAATCTTACGGGAAGTTATTCTTTGTGGAATGTGCCTCTTCATTGTATGCCCCATAGCATAACTTTTTGTCTTAAAGATTGGTCTGCTTTTTTTCATAGCACGCCTAAAAAAATTTCAGCTATTACATCTTCTGAGTTGCTTGATGATATTCACAATGCCTTATTGCTCAGAAAATGTTTTTGTTCTGGTGAAATTAGTAATTATTCTCCAGATTCTTGTTCCTTTTCTTTTTGTCATAGTCAAGCTCTTTTCCTAGAACTTGTAGGAATGTGATTTAAAAAAGAAGGTCTCTTTGTTCATTGGCAATCACCAACATTGCACTGGCATTCCTAAATACGCACCAGTTTTGAAACTGGAGCTCTCCATGGAATTGTGGAAATTCTTACCTCCTAGCATAGCGTATTTGTCTCCCTTCTCCCACCCCCCCTTTTTTTTTTTTTTTTAAACTGGTGCTGGTCAGCTCTGTTTTGATTAGTCCAATATCAGAATTTAAATCTTGCATCTGAAAACTGAAGTTTTATTAAATTGAACTAAGAGCTTTTTGTCCAGTCAAAGCTAATTGTTTAAGGTGTCTCTTGTAGACAGTGGTAAGAAATGGGCATTCCTGTTTTTAAAGTACTTTGATAATTGAGAGGATGTAGAGACACCAGCTGAGGGAGGCCTACTTCAAATATCAGTGATATCACTCACTTCTGTATTTCTGTGTTTTGTTCAGGTGTACAAGATTGAATCATAGAAAATGCACAAGTCATCACTGTCTGATTGACCAAAAGTGGTATATTTTGTTTCTTCAGTAGAGGGAAAGAACCTAAGTTACGTTTAGAATAATTGGTTAATATATGTAGTTTCGAAAGCGATCTGATAAATATGCTGCCCAAACCTCATGTTTCTAAATTGTATCTACCTGCAGCCTTTTTCCACTCTGTTATTAAATGACGCTATCTGTAGTATGAGATGTAACTTGGGTTGATAATAACGACAGTAGCTGCAACTTTTACTGTTTTATCTGTAATGCCTGGCACATCTCTTGGTACTGTGAAATATTAATAGCAGCTGCTGGAGGTAGGAGGGTAGGGCTATCAGCACTAGAAGATGGTTAGTTTTTCAGTCCCTGCTATGGAAACAAGTGGTTTTGGTCCCCTTGACTATGATAGGTTGTCTCACTGTGCTGATGGTGAAGTGTTCATGTCCCCACTCCACACGTAGCTGGTGCATATTAGCTTTAAGCAGGTGATTTGCCACACTGAAGTTATTAGATCATTTACATGCAGAACCATTTGACAGATTGGTATCTAAATTAAAATTGCCTGGCTGTGAATACACGAGGATGTTAGGAAAACCATGTGAGAAGGCTTGTTAATCTTTTGCATGTGCATTTATTTCTAGAAGCTGCAGGCCATTCATCACCTACCTGGACAAGAGAGCTGCAATAAGGCTTGTCTAGCTTATTGAGGGGGAAACTAGTATTTAATATCCTTTACGCTAGGTGCTGTCTTATTGCTGTTGTTCTGGTGTGTCTTCAGTGCTCATCAAATATCATCTTACTATTGAAAAAGAAGATGTTGTTGGTACAGTAGAGGTTGAGGAGTCTGAGAAAATTGGTTGTCTCATACCATAGCTAAAACTATGGTAAAAACAATCACTGCTTGCTTACTCAATAGAAAACTTCATTTTTTTTTTTTTTTTTATGAAATGTGTTTACTTCATTTACTCTATCATTTAAAATACTTGGTAAAAAGTCTCTAAATATCTCATGTATGTCAAAGTTTGCTTCCTTCTAACTGGTAGCTAAATATGCTTTTTTTTTTTTTCCTGAAGCATATTTAAAGTGTCTTATTTCTTCATTTATCCTTGTTACGTGAATCATGTTGCCATCATTAATATCAGTTGTTTATTTTTTCTTTGCTGTTTGACATAGTATGCACCAGTTAGCAAGTAGTTGTGCAAGTAAGTATTTGGTGTTTTCACCTCCTGTAAGCAAAGTTTAATGTTAATATTGTTTTTTTTCTTTCTTTTTTTTTTTTTTTTTTTTTTTTGTTAGGCTGTAGTAACCCTGACATTTCTTAGAATTCTTGGCCAAAACGTTTAAATTTTTTTTATATATTTAAATATCTCCTTTCATGCTTTGTCTTGGAAAAGCTGAGGTCTTTTCTTTGATTTGAATACATAAACTTCTTTGACATATTTGTGTCGTACATTTACCTTTTTTATCTTTCACTCCTGGGCAGTTTTATTGATTTATGAATGCAAAAGATTACTTTAGGAAATTTTGTTTGAATAAATGGATCTTGGAAACTCTTCATAAACATAGCCCACTGAGATGCAGTAATTCTCTTTTACTCCTCAGGTACTTGCCGTTAGTTTACGAATTGGTTGCAGTGGTTAGTTGTCCTTTGTGTACCAGCCACTAGAGGGAGAATGAGACACGTTTTTTCACGGAGTTTTGCAGGCATTTGGCTGCAGAAGTGTCTTGGGATCCTTCATTTTGCATTGTCAGAAGTCTATGGCTATTCTAGTCCTGTAGGTCTAACTCTAATTTCAATTCAGTAAAAACAGAGAATAATTCAGATAGGGGAAGGTCTCTGAAGGTAATCTTGTCCTCAAACCAAGTCAAACCTCACAGGGAGCCAACATCCAAGTTGCTTTGTCTAGGAGGGTGAGGATGCTGGTTTTACAGCCTTTTTGGCCAACTTGAACCTAATTTTGATATGCAGTATCCACCGTGACTTGGTTATTCCGAAAATGTAACTGGCTGAACTCAAGCTGGACTTGATTCAGGGTATCTGTGCCTTTCTGAAAAGTCCAAAATCAGATATGGTTCTCTGGGTGTGGTGTCATCACTGTATGCAAGTGATTTACATACAAAAATGTTATGTTAGATATTGCCAAGGAGTAACAGAGATCATGATGTCACAAGTACTGTGTTCCAAATATATGAAAACTCAGGTCTGAGTTTTTCAGAGCTATTAGTATTCTACTGTGCCTCTAAAGAAAGACTGCCATGAGTGGTAACTGTGAGCACACTTCAATGTAAAATGCAGTGTGAATACAACTGTAGAAATAGCTCTTAAACAATTGGATGTGAAATGTGGTTACCTTTTTTTTTTTTTTTTTTCTGGCACAGTTCTTGGTTGTTTGCTCTGTATTGGTTCTGTAAGAGAAATGAGGTTATCCTTTCAATTTGTATAAAACAGAGGAGGTTTGTATGGAATAGATCAAAAAGATTGATTAAATTAACATAATTTCTCTGAGAAATGCACATTTCCTCTTATATCCAATCAAATTTCCCCTCTTTTAGTTTGAAACCATTTTCCCTTGTCCTATCACAGAAGGTCCTGCTAAATGGTGGCTAGGAACCAATGTTAACTGAACTATGCACACCTGTGCTCTCACCAAGGTTGTCACTTGTGTATATGCTCTCCATGTTTTCAATATGGGTGGAAAGAAAAGTCATTCAAAATAGTTAAGAGTTTCAAATCCATCTGCTTGACAGGCTAAGGCAGGAATTCCCTTGTTCTAGGTCATGGTAGCACTCAAAGTTGTGTTGTTTGATTTACTTTCTTACATAGGGAACAAGACTGTTCATTTATTTGTGAGAGTTCAAGAGTGGTTAATAGTTATTTACTAAAACTGAGATTTTGTGTGTATAATAGCTGAGTTGATATGTCTGCAATTAAGAGCACTGGACCCTGTTACAACTTAATGATACAGGAATAGAATCAAGCAGCATTTGTTTTCAAGGAAACTTCGCTATGTGCAGGATAAGAAAGGAAGAAAATACTCAGAGTTCCCTACAGAACATTCACTTTTCAGCTACCTTAAGCTATGAAATAATATACTGCAGAGTTACTAGGAAAAGAGCTACATTGTTAGCACCCATCATTTGTAATTACGGTCACTTCTACGGATGTTCCTATATTTACACTGTTACTCTAAAGTAGGTATGCAGTTAATACACGTTACCAATATTTGCAGTCTGAACTGTTCACCTTTGTCTACGTTTCCAACAGAAGATCATAGAATCCTAGATGTGCTGTATCAGTTTGTGCTATGTAGTCCACAAACTCAGCAAAACTGTAAATTTAATCCATAAAGATTATTTTACATAAATAAGCTTATGTTGCAAAGCTGCTAATCTCTTTTCTCTGATAAGATCTCCAAATGTAAGTACGACCAGATTAAGTGCATGCTAGAGTAAGGTTTCATAAGATTCTCAAGGTTATAATGTATGTGGGTCATTCTAAAAGTCATGCCCCTTATTTATTTCCATGGAAATGACAGCAGATACAAAGAGCACAATATCACTATTTGATAGAGCAAATTTTCAACTACAGAACACTATTTTTCAACGTAGTCATCACCATTAGCTATGTATTTTTGCCAGTGATGAGCATACGTGCATACTGTACTTGTGAAAATCTACACCTGGAGGTGACCCACTGTTGCTGCTGCTGAAACAGCTCATATAACACCAGTTATACCTCTATTTCATGCACACTTCCATTTCAGATGGCCCCTCTGCTGCCATCTGTCACATGGCTATAATATGTAATAGAATATTGATGGGAAGGTTCATACTCTACTGCCATACTGCTAACATCCAACTCTAATGTCATGGGCCAAAATCATAAAATAGAAGGCATTACTTTCAGAACAGCCCTCATTGAAAAGCATTCTTGCACTCCTATTCAAAAAGAAAGGAAAGATTACTTCACAGAATGTTCTTTAAGGCCATGTGTACTTTTTTGAAAAATTGTGGCTCAGTACTTGATCACATTTTGAAAAAAAAAATACATCTCATTTTATAGAGGGCAACAGTAGACTAAAGAGATGAGGAGTAATGTATAAAGTCATATAAAGTAAGACCTTCACAAAAATAGGCTATTAATCCAGATTATGTCAATTCAATTCTTGTAATGTAACAACTCAGTGCATTTTCTTTCTTAGAAGGCATTGGATTTGTCTAGTTCTAATTGTTCTGTAAATCCTCTAGAATCTTATGATAAAATCCTGAACTCTAATTTGATTTTTTTTTCTTTTTTGGCAAATATTGGTTTTATGGGTTTATTTGCATACAGCATCGTGTTCAACAGTATTTCAAGGATAGGCAAGGACTATTTTTGGATACTGATATGCTTCACCTGTATAGAGCTTAATTTGAAACAAGCACTGAGAGTATCCAAGTTTATGACATTGTGCTTAAGTTTCTTCTGGAAATAAACTCAGAGAGGTCTTGAAGTAACATAATAGTACTCATGTATTCTAAAAGTGAGAATATTTGTTATCTCTGTTTACATAGACCAACTGAATCAAAAATAGTTACCCCTTGAGCAGTTAATACATTGGATTATACTATGAATGTTGTTAAGTGGCTGTGGTAGCATGAAATTGATACGCTGCAGAAATGTTCCTGCATTTCTTCTATATGTGATGGTGTTCCAACTGTGTCCCTAAAACCTGCAACCAGCACAGCAGTGTTTTCTGCCCTGCCTGCTATGTCCTGCTTCTCATAGAAGGGACACTACACAAGTCTTCATGTTAATTGGACCCACTGCTTCTGGTAATAACATATAGAAGCAGGAACTCAAAAAGGGGCAAATAGAAATTTACTTTCTGATTTCCTAAGTCACCTCCTGCAAAAACAGGAAGTGTGACTGATTTCCTGTGCTGGCACCAATTACCTTTTCCTACCTCACTTCACATGCCACTCTGGGATGCTCTTCCGCTCAATGTATTCAATCTTGAAAGCTTCCTGAAATAGCCTTGAAAAAGAAATTAAAGTCTAGAATGGCTTTTTGAAAGGTAGAAGGTAACGGCTATTAAAAGCTGACTGACAGGATGGCTTCCTGGCTGTTGTCAGATGGAAATGGAAATTAAATTTAGTAGAGTTCATGAGTAATGCCACACTAAGGAGCTCTCAATCAGTAGAAAGCAGATAGGACCTGTCATGCCCATTTGCCACAGAAGTTGGGATCTGATGATATAAAATTATCTTCAGACTGCTCTCCCTGAACCAGCCTAGATCCTGTCAGGTTCTTGTGCCACTGTACACCTAATAATACAGTTACGTTTAAAGATTTTCAGATTTGAAGTCTTTCTATTCAGCTTTCTGTGTTGTAGTATATAGTATCTTCTCTGTTCCAGATTGAACTGAATTTCATTTTGTATTTAAGCTGTAGCTCAATGTCATGCAAACTCCGGCCTACCCAGTGGTGAAAGGGATTTATTGGATCATTTAAATTCCAGTATTCTAAGCAAGAAGATTTCCCAGTTACTAGCTCTTCAGTTAAAGAAAAAGAAAATCAGATATGTCTTCAAGGATGGCATTTAAATGTTCTTTTCATGTCATGAGCATTTAGCGCAACACAATTTGTCCTCATATCTGATGTTTCTAAATGAAGAACACTTTTTATGTTACTTATTTCAATCAATGTTCAGAAGAAATTCAGTAAGAAAGATATTTAAGATATTTACAGAGAGAGTGTATCAACTTGAAAAATGCAATGAACTGTTTACAGCTGTATTTATAATACTTTGGAGTATGTAATAAAAAATTTTAAAAAGTAAGTGAGGGAAACAACTTTTCTTCCAGGTAATCAAATAAAAATGGATCCTTTAGGCTATATCACCATGGTGACTGTAAATATTAGCTAGCCATGATTTTAGAAAGTGTTCTAGGCTTGTGAATTGCTTCACTTTTTGCATGGCCAGATTTTGTAGTAAAAGCTTCACTATCCAACATTTTATCAAGGATACAAGATCTAATTCTAAATGTTTCAGCATATAACCTTCTATTTTGCAAGTCTGAGTTGATTTTATACCCCTGTTCAAAACTTTAGCATTTGGAATTAAATGCAGCTTATTTTAGTATCTTTGCTTATTTGTCTAGAAGCACTTTCAAGTACTTGAATTCTACACTATTAAACAACAGCTTGTTTTATTTGTTCTGTAGTAATGTGAAATTGAAAAGCAGCTTTGCAAGCAGCTACCCCTGTAAATTAACAGTAAATTATCCAGTTTTCTGATGCAATTTGAAACGTGCATAATATGAACTCTTAGTGTCTATTGCAAAAAACATCTATTTTGAAAGTTAACAAACAGGAAAAGTGCATTTTCTTAATTTTTTCCACATGAATTTAGTTCTTGCTTCTTAACAGTATTTTAAGATTAAAAAAGAAAAGAAAAAAGAAACTGAAAGGCAAAGTAACTGATTCAGTAAAGCAGAAAAGTCTCATTAGGGACCTTGCATGGCAGTTCCATGCTGGCATTTGATCATTCAGCTGTAGTCATTCAATCATTCCACACAGCTAACTTATTGTGTTTCTTCATTCACGTCACAGGAGTTTATGTGAAAACCCTGACCACTGTTTGCCTGCATAGGCAGACCAAACTAATCTGTATTCCTGCATGCAAAGAATAAGGTCCTGGCTTGTAATCTTGTTAGCAACCAGAGGGAACCTCTCAATATGGAAGTTAGAACTCTGGGTTTGGAGAGAAGGGAGATTACAAGAAGCATTGCTCGGCTTCCTGCTAAACAAGGAGATCAATCAGATCAATCAGAAATCTGTTACTTCAAGAAGATTTGCATTAAATAGATATGTTCATCATCAGATTTCTTTTTACAGGACAAAATGGCACAGCAGGGACAGAGTTTTTTTCTGAGGCACTCGCTACAGATATAAATTTGGTTAGGAGAAGAAAAACTGAGAAGGAAGCAAAGTAGCACAAGTAATTAAATATAAAGAAAAATGTATGTTTGAGAATGGTAGCACAGCTTTGAGTATGGGTAGTACAGTTGCCAAATGGCTTTACTGAAAATGTTTCCTATTACTGCTATTAAAAGTGGGGAAAAAATAAAAATATTCCTATATTGGGGTCTCATGCCTTCTACAAATACTCTAGAGCTGTTGTAAATGCCTGTTGACATCTTGAAAAGAGTTTCAAGATTGATTTGCAGTGACACATCAGCTAAATTAAGCTGTGGCCCAGTAGTATGTTGTTAATATGGTATTTCATGTCATTAATCAAGAATGAGTTGATAGTGGGCAAATAGAAAGGCCTGCCAGAAAGCCCAGTCAGAAGGGAAACTCTTGAAAGTGAGATAATGCTGACAAAATAAAAGAAGTGGTCATACATATGTCTTTTGCAAATCTTGTGCTTTCTATCTTCTACTCTTATTTCCAGCTTCAATACATTAATATATTTTAATCTTAAATATCTTTTTTTTTCCTACGATTCTGATTGAAAAATAGTTACAGAGTTTGCAGAAACTCTACTATATCGATACTCACCAAAGTTTTGTAAAACAAGTATGATAAACTTTTCCTCTTTTCTGCTTTCCTAACTGTAAGAAACAAGGGAATCATAGAATAGCCTGGGTTGAAAAGGACCACAGAGATCCTCTAGTTTCAACCCCCTTGCTAAGTGCAGGGTCACCAACCACCAGACCAGGTTGCCCAGAGCCACATCCAGCCTGGCCTCGAATGCCTCCAGGGATGGGGCATCCACAGCCTCCTTGGGCAAATAACTGTCCAAATCATCAAGACCGACAAAAAATTCTGCATGATAGCTCTGTGACTTTATTGTTCTTCATGTCCATTCTCTCACTCCTTAATCATTTTGTGTTTAAGATACCCATTGCAATGTGATGAAAGAACTGTACATTCTTCTGACCAAGCACTGTGACTGTGATTCTTGGCAAATTTACAGATAATTTGTTTGAATGATTGTTGCAGTAATATTTTATGTCTGGGAGTTGATTTTATTTCAACATTGCTATAGTAGATTTGGTTTTCTAGACTAAGACAAAGAAAACAAATCACTTAAAAAGGTGTTCTGTATTAAAACAATGTCTCTGATCTTAGTGAAAAGGTTATTGTTCTTAATAAAGAACTTGGTTGCAGTCTGGGAAATATGTCATTAAGCAAACAGCAAAAAGATTTTAATAACCTTTTGTCCTTCCAAACAGGTGAACGTTATGTCACAGCAAGTGTAATGTTCTATTTCAATCTAGATTATGAAGCTACTTCACTGTGAAATTTCTCACTTTTGAGTATTAGTGAAAGTTTGGTCATTTATTCAGGTGTTTTACCTGGTCTGCAGTCTATAACAGATAGATGGAAGGGCAATGAAAAAAAAAAACAAAACATGACGCCATCCTATAGACTGAGGGAAAACAAATATAAATCAATATTATTTTCTTCTACAGTTGTTTAGCCATTTCTTCCATTATTGAAGCCTAAAAAGAACAATTTCAGTAACTGATTTATGAAATAGGTAGATTATAATGGGTTAGCAGAATATATGAACATACGCATTTTTCCATAACAGCTTTGGATGGTAAATGGAAGATTATTTATTGGAAGCATCATAAAATTGAAGGCTTAAGAAAATCAACCCTTTATTTCAAGCTTCTAGTAGCCCTTTAAAGGGCTACTAGAATTCTAGATATAGAATTCTAAATACTAGAATTCTAGTGAATAAAATTCTCACTGATAAATTCACAAGATTAATATTAGTTTTCTTGCTCTTTCAGATGGCAAAGATAATTTGATATTATTTATGAAGCAACTGATTCCTGAATTATTTTAAAGTATTAACAAATAACTCTATTCATGCTGAAAAATCTGCATCCCATCATGTCATCCTGAATTCCAAGTGTATGGCTAGAAATTATTTTGAAGATGCTGAGCTATAAAATAAGGTAGAATCTTATTGAGATAAACAAATGATAATGATTCTCTGCAAAAAATGTACAATTTTTTTTTTTTTCCAGCCATGAGTTCAGTCATTTAAAAAAATTCTCTTACATTAGTGAAAATTAGAATAAGTAAACTTACAGTTTCTTCTTCCTATAGGAAGCTGCTCACTATTCTTAATGAAAGCTTGTCGTTTTATTTTCACCTTCTTTGAGGGGCATATGTGAAGTGAAAACTGTGAGGGAGAGACCCGCTAACACCTTTGTCTGATGGAGTTTCTCATAGCAGTCTGGAATGCAGGAAACAGCTGTGGCACTGTGCTTACTGCCCAGAAAATCTTGTAGTAATGATGACACATTTGTGTGAAGTTGCCAATGGACAGTGTTCCCATCAATCACTGAAAATAGTAACACTGAATGAGTGAGGTGGTGTCTTAATTAATAGGAAGGGTTTATTCAAATGAGGATTTCTGTAGTCATCGTTTCTGAGCCTGGGTACTAGGATGTAGTTCACATATTAAGATGGTGTAATTTGAACCACTTGCCTATGTTTCTCTGCTAACTGCAGAGAGAGCCTGTAGAGACTAACTTCTCAGTTCACTCCAAAGTTTGAGGAATCATGTTAGCCAGCATGTGCAAATCTAATAAAAACCTTTGAGCTCAATGGGGGAAAAAAATAAAATTTAAAAAAAAAAAAATTCTGTAAACTGTGAAATTGGGAACAGTTTTGGGGTTATTCAAGTCCTGGATGACTGGTAGTGCTGGCCCTAATAAAAGCATTCAGCTTTGTCGAGGAAGATATGTGGCTGCTATTTAAATGCAATCCTTGTGAGATGATGTATATTAGTAGAACCCAACAGCGTTCTGCTGGTTTTGGATAACCGGTATCTTGACTCATTGATATTTTATTGTTCAAGGCTCAATTCATGAGCAGATTTTGCCCTGTGCATATACTCAGCACTGTTATTTTATTAGTCTCTGACTGCCAGTGATAAGTTCAACCCTAGCCCAGAAAGAAATTGCAATCACTGTTTCAGAAAACTTGAATAATCTTCCTTGTTAATTCCATGAGCAGAGTAGAATATTTGATAGACTGGATACATTCAACAAACAAAACAAAGTCAACAAATTGTGAAAATCTCATATGAGGACTTTCTAAATGACATAAAGAAGAATCTAAGCATTTGTAGGTCAGATCTGCATTTCAGATACCTTAGGATTGTAATGGTTTAGACGGAAGGCTATCCTGGTACACTCTCCAAAAGTCAGTCAGAATCTCCTGAACATGATAGTCCAAACTTGCTGGCCCAAATAGTCCAGCAAGTATTGGAATTATAATAATAGTAAAAATACGTTCTAAAATGGTATATAGCTACAAACATTATTGTTGGCTTGTGTGAAATCATTAATTCTCTATTAATGAAAATTAATAAGGTCAGTTGCATTATATCAATATCCTGTCTCCAACAATGACTAAAAATTGGAAGCCTAGGAAAATGTATAAAAAAAGTAAAGCATTCACAATTCAGCTTTCCATTATATTCCCTCAGCTTCTAACTGCCTCCTTTAGACTAGGTCCCTGGAAAAGGACTGCATTTGACAGAAGTTCTCTCTGTGTTCAGTGAAAGGCTGCATTTTCACTTGTGGACGTTTTTTTTCCATTACTCTGTGAACCATACAAACTGTACCGTACACAGGATGGAAGGATGCCTACAGTTTAACAAGATGTTACATGAAAAAACACACCATGTTTCTTTGAAGCCCATACACTGACAGCTTCTTTTGATATTCCTGTCACTGTATCAGAATGTGAAGAAATGACCTATTTTCACACTCCTCATGCCATCATTTTGGGCATCATAGCTCCCTCCAAGAGTCTAGATTGACAATTCTCAGACTGTTCAATAACTTCTTTAGAAAACTTTCCAGAATACTGATCATCCTCACAGTTCTTTCTTCGTTCTAACCATTTCATTCTGATATGGCAGAGCGAAGCTATATGCACAGTACTAGATTCAAAGGGGCTCTTTAATTCTTTTCTTAGTGATCTAATGATGTTCTGTCTTGATCTTCGTTCAGTTCCTTATAATTCTTAATACAGCCGATTGCTAAGCATATATTTACCTGGGAAGGTCTGTAACAGCTTAAAGCCACAGCTGCTAAGTGGTAATAATTTGTTCTACATATGTGAAAGAGTTTTTTCCTGACTTGTGTCACATTTTATGTATTTTACAATCATAATACTTTGTAGTGTGGTAAAATATTTCTGCCAGTTGCCCTAATATTTATTATTCCAGTGAGAGAAATTTTCCTTTTGCTGTTTTTTAACTAGTGCTGTATCTGTGCAAGAATCTTCCATTTTATCCTACTTCATTTTTCTTTCACGATGAACATTTTCGGAATCATTTTGGGAATCCAAGTAGAAATTCAGTCGAGTAGATGAATGGATTTTTCTTATCCACATGATCAACACATTCAAAAAGACATGTTTGCTAGTAAAACGTGACTATGTTGCAATGCCTGGGTTGACTGTTCCCAGTACATTACATTTTATCTTTGTGTTCAACTCCTCTTACAGGTCTGTAAAATTCTCATGAAATCTTTACAATTTGTTGTTGCATGCACCATCTTCCAGGAACAGTACCGACAGTGACCTTTGTTTTATATTTCATTCTCCCAAAGTATTTTGTGAAATCAATCATTTTTCATCTTCCTAGTAGTCACCTGCCTTCCAGAAAGCATGCAAAAATTTGCTTTTCACAAATACTAGAATAATAGTCTGTTCTGCATGTTGCGAGTCTTCTGTATTACATATCACACTGATTTCACTGTTACAACTTGTCAACAGTGGCTTTACTGTTGGTATTTATATAAAAATAGAGCTATTTATAAAACAGGTTTTCTTCCCTTTGCTTCTGAGTAGGGGAAAAAACCAAGATTTTATTTTCTCTGCAGTGTCTAAGCCTATGTTGTTAGTAAGGACACTCAGTTATACAAAGCTCCTTCATGTGTGGTAATTGAATTTTGTGGTCTACATTTAAGCAAGCTCAATTATACTGTGGTCATTTTGCATGAGCAAGGCTGGTGGTGGTAGGCAAGACAGAAAAAGCCTAACATGGCTCATTAAAGCGCGTATCCAGTTTGATGACAGATGGTTGTGGTGGGAGAGGAAATCAATAGCAGTTATCTATTTTGGACTTTGCTACATGAGAATAAACATTGAGCACTGCTGTGCCTGTTTTCTTTGTAGAGCAAAGATACACTTGCAGCTGTGATAACAATCATAATAAAAACTCTGCTCTCTGTAAGAATTCTCAAAAGCAAAAATGTGGTTTCTTTGTCATAGCCGCAAAATTACTGCTGGTGAAAGGGGGAGTATCATTTCAGTTCCCTCAGTGGTTATTGAAGAACTGGGTCACCATGATCCTTTGATGTTGCTGTTGTGTCAAACAAATTATTTGAGTGCATTTTGGTCAGGTCATTTGTGGTTAATAAAATAAATATGTATCGTGTATTGGACCAAAGGAAAACATGTTTGTGCCACTAGTGAAAATTCATGATTTCTTATTACATATATTTTGTGTCATTTTCTGTCAACCAAGCATGTACCGTTCAGCTTGTCATGGTTTCACTGATAGGCTGATCTTCCGCTGGAACGTTTTTATTTTCACTGGTAGTATTTGTTACTTTATTCTTTAAAATATTTTTCTCTAAAAGCAAAACTTGGTGAACTAATTAGTTGATAGCAGGTTTAGTTGCTGTCTATTTAAATAAAAGAGGTTTCATCGTTTCACAGCCTCAAGACACACTTGAGATAAGTACCTGTATTTAAAAAAAAATTATAAAAGGTCTTCTAAAGGTGACTTAGGGTACATAAACACAAAGAAGTATGCTTATAGCTGCAACGTTCATGTCTGCCCTTTTCTCCTCTCTTTATCAAATCTCAACATAGTACAACTCTCAGAAATACAAATTGACTGAATAGAATGCTTTGGCAGCAATTTTTTTTTCCTTTTCCATCTCCATTTTATTTTCAACTGCCTTTAAACTGTTGCATTTATAAATCTTTAGGACATATTAGAGCTTATGGTCTTGATGTTGCACAAATTTTCTCTATTCTCCCTCCTATAAAGATGGCCTGTAGAAGGATATGCTCCCTCACCTGGGTGTAGAAGAAGGAGCCTGTTCCCTCCAGAGGCCTAGAGTTTCTTTGCATTTTCAATGACAAATATCTTTGGAACTAACAAAGACTGTCAAAAGTGCTTAAATGTGTCAACTGTGATAATGTATTGCAAAGGCTTGTCTGGCTCCATATTCCCAGCATCCATGCTGGTATGAGATGTTTAGGAACCTTGGCCTTATTTTCTAACATTGGAGATGTTACAGAACCCTTACAAGTTCAAACTCGGATTTTTTTAATGTAAGTCTTGCTTCCATTTAAATTTTAGGAAATATTTCTCTGAAGTGCATACACTAAGTGTAAAGAACTAAAGAGTTTGTTTCATTCATTTGAAAAAGGAGTTCAAAAATGCATTTTCAGTCATGTCTGTATCATGTTGTTGTTTTTCATACACAGGAAAATCAATGACATAAGAAAAAAAAATTGATAGTTTTGGAGTAGGACTTATTAGGAAAGTCATTTACTTTTCATATGCATTCAGATGTGGACTGTAAACTACAGTAACATCACTAAATTTTAAAAGATGGTTTCAGCAACCATTTTTATACAGAAGACAGTTTATTAGAAAACTGTAGCCATCATTCAAGAGGATGGCAATTCCAAAGTATTTCATATTCATTTCAGAGAATACAATTGTCATGAAATATATCCAAAAATTCTGTTTATGAAATCATAATATATTTTTATATGTTCCCTGACATGACTTTTTCTAAATGTATTACTTCAAAATGAGCAGCTTATGGAAATATTAATCTGTAATTTTTAAGATCCTTGATTACATCTCTAATATAAATATATTTTAAAATATTTTTAAAAATCAATACGCACATTTATTTAAAATGGATTCTGGACCTCAATATTTGAAAAACAAGCACGGAAGAGACATTTCTTACTTTATTACAGACAAATAACTTGAGCTAAATTAAGCATGTTGGTTTTCATCCTAAGTGCAAGAGAATCTAAGTGTTAAAAAGAAATTATGAGAATGTGAACTGTCCTATTGATAAATGTTTTTGTGTTTGTTTTTTGTTTTTTTTTTTAATATACTTTGGTAACTTGTAAGTTTGTTCAGCTTTTACAAAATGTTACACCTGTTCAAAGCATTTAAAAAAAAAAAGCATATTATTTCAAAGTAGCCTTCTAGAGACTTCTAGGCACAATTAAACAAATATTTCAGTGATTCTTTGTCTAAAGCAAATCCTGAAATGATTCACAGCATCACTGTTCATGTAGATGGTTGAATAAAGAAAATATGTTGATATATCTGTGTTTCAGGAAAAGAAAAATGATATTTTGCATCATTTATTTATTTATTTATTTTCAACTTTCATTTTCAAGATTTATGTTGATATTTCATTTGGGAAATTTTTAATTTACATCATTAGAGAACTTTTAACATTGTTGATGTGCTTGTAAAAGTGAATAAGCATGGCAGTGTTTCAGAACAAGAGTGCACAAGAGTGGAAAAGTGCACAACAGAAGTTCTTTATATACTTTCCTTTTTTGCATTGGAGATCCACAACTTGGCAGTTACCTCTGTCAAGTTACCTCGATCAAGTGTGTTATAAATATAGCAAGCTTGCTTGCCCTTCTGGTAAGCAACCTGTGACATAAGAGACAGCCTTACAAAAACTATCCTCCTTGTCACTGTAAATCATTCCCACGGATTTTGATTACTGACTTAATAGCTTCCACTTCAATACTGCAGATGAAATTGTCAATTATAACATTTCAATTCATCTGTCTGTATGGAATGATACATTAATGAATTGATTTGAAAATAGATGTGATACCAGTTCAATACTTTACATGGAAAATTCATCTGCTAGGATTTCTGTGTTTTTAAATTGAATGGCTTGAGGTATCAAGGGATATATAGATGGTTTCTGAACATCCCACACTGAAATTTGTCAGCTGTATATTTTTTCCTTTCAAAATGAAAGGATTGGTGAAGAACAGTAACTAGAAAGTAAGAGGTTTTAAATTTGGTAGTGAGTGAAGGAGGTAGGAGTCAAAACAACTCACATAGATGGTGTAGAGTGGGGTGCATCAGCCCATCTATTGAAGGGCGCATGGTGGCAAGTCTCTTACCTAGGTTTTCTTTGATTTCCCTGGCTTTGACTTCTGTTGCATCAATGGTACTAGGATATTTTGCCTGCTGGTCAGATCTACCAGATTCACTATGGAACATCTCTCCTGGGAATTCTCAATCTATTTCCTAGGGTATCTGTAGGAAGGAATTATGATTACTGTTGCAACCATATTTGGTGAATCACAAGGGCTATTGCATAATCTCTGTTTGTTTGTCGGACCTTAACATATCACACTTACAATTCAAATTCAGGTAAGATATGCACTATGAGAATTCTCTGTAAGGTGTAGAAAGACTCTTGTCTGAATTCAGTAAACAGAACACATGCTCTAGTCAGGCCCTTAAACTCCAGTTTAGTGATTTGATTAGATCCTTCATGTTGTATTTAGAAACTTAAACTGGAAATGCTGCATTTCCAGAAAGCCAGAAAATACTCAAGTAACAAGCTTAACTACTATTAATGTAATAGTGGGAAAAAAAAATCAGGTTTTAAACAAACTGTGTTGAAGTCATTTGGCAAAATTCTGTTTCTCCAAGGTTTATGCAATTCTAAAAGCTACTTCTTTAAAACTGTGAACAGAAACAAATGCAAATTTTACGCAGCAATTTCATGATGCTGTGCCTTATAAAAAGATTGTATTAGAAGTCCTTAGTAGTGAGACATTCTTGTTGCAAATGCAAAATCAGGTTCACAACTGTCATGTGAGTGGCTAATCAGAAATATGCTAGGAATGTACTTTTTAAAAAGCTATAAAATTATACTTGTTTCCTGTGTAGAAAACTAATACTGATTGACATCAAATGGATTATCAACATTTTTTTCCTCAAAGTTATCTTCCTAACATTACTTCAAAAGAACAAGTACCATGTTTTTTTTCTTTAGAAACCTCATTCTTTTATAAATCTGTCAAAACATTGTTCAGTACTGAGCAAAGTAGTTCAATATCATCAGACCAGAAGTACAATTCACAAAGTATTAGTACAATTCATCATTTAATGTAGTGATTTTGATTTTCACAAGAGAGTTTTGTTTCTTCAAGTTTTTACATTTGAATGATCCTTTGTTTTTAACTTTCCAATAGGAGAAGCTTCAGTGGAGAAGTCTGTCAAATGAATAAATGAAGTTTTTTCTAGTCTGCAGACTTTCTTGCAAACTGCAGGCTAAATTTTATGGATAGCCACTCTTATTACTAAAACCACATCTATAACACACAAAATCATGTCTATAATGCGAGAAGCACTGAGCGCCAGGATACTGAACTGAAAGCTATAATTCATCAAAGGATTCTGCATGACAGTCAGCTGCTAAATACCAAGATGGCAATGGTTTAACTAGGAGTTCAGAACACACACACACAAAAAAAGCATTTACTGAAAGCACACATGTGCATTTGATGTACAGCAAGTGACTGCTCCAACAGGAATTTATTCATGTTGTGGAGCACTGTATTGTTCTGTTAGCTTATATTCACTAACCTGGAACGAAAGCATTTCTTATGTGATCACAGGATTGTAGGGTTGGAAGGGATCTCCAGAGATCGAGTCCATCCCCCCACCAAAGCAGGCTCCCTACATCAGGATGAACAGGTAGGCGTATGATGTCTTTTACTGTGGTCTACCTGATGGAATCCAGTGTTATGACACCAAGAGTTTAGACCACAAATGAGCAAAATGAACATATTCAAACATTCTGACAAATCTATATGGAGACAGCAATTATTGCATATTTTCCTATTTTCCTCTAGAGCTTGTGTTAAAAATACATTCTGAGATGGATAATTGAGAGATGTCACTGGATAACTACTATTACATTTTAAATAGCATGATTTCAGAGAAACTTATGCTAAAAAAAGAATCAGATAAAGTCACTACAAGAAAGTTTCAAATAGGTGAACATTTTTTTTTTTCTAAAGGATTGGGAAGTGTATTTGCATATGTTAGGAACATGAAAATGGAAAAGACTCCATACTTAACTGTTTAAAAACCGAAAAAAGGTAAAGAGTGATGTGATGAAATCAGTGATATTCTTAATCATGTTTTGAGGCTGGTTTTCCTTCCTAAGCCTATTATCTACCAATAATGGAAAATTTACTGAGTGATCTGCCAAAACAGAGGGGTATAACTTAGGATGCTATGAGTTACGTTGTAAAGTCTTCAGTTTGATCATATAGTGGTCAGTTCATGCACCACGTAGTCAAGTTTTAGTACATGTAATGGATATGTTCAATTAACAAAAAAGGTCTATTGACTGTGGAATTCCTTCAGATAGTAACAAAAATAATTAATCTTTAACAAAAACATCTTTTTCACTGACATACAGGTGCAATTGCAATCTATTTACAGAACTTGGGATATCTGCAGGAAGGTTTTGGCTTGAATGAAATGAATTTATAAAGTGAGAGGAAACAGAAGCTGTGCATTTTGTTGTGTGGTGCTATGTTCTGCTAGGATTGTGAAATACACCAAGCAGCCCGTAATGTTCAGATGCATTTCCTTTGAGGCTGGAATGAGCTACCATTGAAAGCGTATTTTCCTTTTGCTCAAAATATGAGGGTCTGATAAGCCTCGTGCTCTTTTTTTTATTAATGGGACTTAGATACACCGTAAGCATAAATTCAGTGAGGAATGTCTCCTGGCGCCTTAACTTCGGTGTTACTTGATTGTCATTCTTATATTTGGATTATGTAACTTGTTAGTAAAGTAGTGCAAGTACTACAAAATACAAGTAATGGTGAGTTGGGAGTTTGAATTTTCACTGCCAGCATCGCAGTATCTGTACCTGTTTAGAAAGTAATGGAGCATGAGAAGATGTGGTCAGTATACCGCAGCTGTTGATGCTGAGGACTTGGAACTTTCACTGGTAGAGTTCGGTGACTCAGCTAGATTTTCCTATAATCTGTGATGACCGTTATGCTAAAACTCTGATTTACATCTCACTTTCTCCAGGGAGAAAGTATGTTCATGCCTTTCAGAGTAATAAAACTCACATTCCTAAGTTCTTGTCCTTCACTCCTGTAAGCATTAAATACAGAGTACATAGCAAGGTTCATCTATGTTTGTCTTAGTGTTCTGTCTTAATGAGAATTTTAGAAATAATGAATATTGAAAACTAGTGAGAGGAAGAGTAAGAACATCATCACTGAAATAAAATATTAAAAAGGGTTAATAATATGTCAAATCAAATTTTACGAACAAACACGCTTGGACTTCCTTTTAGGCAACTTTTTAAAGCTGTAGCAAAATCTCTGGGGCCTTTCTTTTAATGTGTGCATCCATTTTTTTTTTTTTTTCATTATTAGTATTTAAAGCAACGTAGAACAGAACCTTACATGCTGTGCTACTAAATTAGCTTTTTAGGCTGCTTAACATACACTGGCAGACTGAAGAAAGTAAACCAACCAAAAAATAAGCTACATAAATCCATCCCTTCATAAAGGTTTAATTGGTATTCAATGAAAAACTTTTGGTATTGTAGAAATTATACTGTTTATGAGTTTGAATAATTTTATTTATAGTAATGAATATGTTAATTTTACTTTTCATCTTTTGTCCCATAAACTTGCTATACATTTGAATAGCTGCACGTTTACATTCTCATTCTCATTCATTATAACCAATGAAAGTTGTGCCAGAATTATTTTGGAAAGGTTTTATTCGTCACTCACAGAATACTTCAGGTATTTGTTTTCTTTTGAAATTCACTGTCAAATGTTTGACTTCAGGAATAAATGATGTGACATTTCTTTTTCTCTCCATTCATTTGTAGGACTCTAATACTGTTCACAGAGTAGTAGATATATCTCTATCATCTGAGCTGTGTATGTTTCATTTCATTCATTCATTTCACCATTAATCTCTTTCTCCTGTTTTTTGTTTTTTTCCATTAGAAGGTACTTTGTTCCATTCGTTTCATCCATTTATTCATGACTTTGACTTGGTAAACATGATATTGTCCCTCTTTTATCACTCAGTTGTTAGATCATTCTTACAATAGAAACTTCTGTTCCAGTCAGAGCAGGTTCATTAGGTCCTCAGAAAGCAGAAGTGTTTTTACACCTCTAGCCTTACTACAGTAAGTGCTGTGGCATCAAAGGATACAGTTTGTGAATTCAGCAGAGCTTATAACACAAAGAGAAGTATTCTGTCACAGTGGATGTTGAAATTATTACCTCTCATTTGCAATTCAGTGAAACTGTCATTTTTCCTTGCTGGTCTGCTTCTTTTCCACCATATGTTCTCCTTAATATAACTAGTCGGGCAGCACTCTTGGTATCGTTCAACCACCTCATCTCTTGCTTCTGTCACTCACAGTGAAATCTGCTTTCTTTAGCACCAGCCTACTGTTTGCTACCTATGACTGCTTTGCAATTCTTTTTTTTTTTTTTCCCAATGAAAGAAGTTCACTATCAACTTGTTTCTTCACATTATGCATTTCATATTAAAAGTTCTGTTATTTATGTTATATTCAACCAGAACTTTAAAATGTGCACAAGCAATGTGATTAATTAACTCTTGTTACATTTCGTGAGTACTGCACAAACTAGTTATCAAGCAGTTAACAAACTAATCCAGTAAAACTAACAGACAGTTACGGGAATTACATTCCCTCTTCGCCCTTATGCAGTCCTCTTGTAGGCTGTTGTGCTGTGAAGTCCACAATCAACCATATGTCTAAAAGTTCTCCTGATTAGCTGAATTCCTTAATTTTCATAAAGAAAAATATAGTTTAAAAACAGTGTTTGCGTAGGTAGATATAATGAACCTGATTACAGCGTGGAAATTTAAAAAGGTTTTTACTTCATCTGATGTTCATTCAAATCTACAGTAAAAATGGCAGCCAGGGTGAGCAGAGATAGGCCATCAGCAGAAATATAGAATCATTGAGGCTGGAAAAGACCACTAAGATCATCTATTCCGACCATCAGCTCATCACCACCGTGCCCACTAAACGGTGTTCCTGGGTGCCACATCCACATGGTGACTCCACCACTTCCAGTGCACAACGCCTCCTTCTGAGAAGAAATTTTCCCTAACGTTCAACCTGAATGTGTCTCACCTCTCCCACAGCATAACTTAAAACAATACCCTCTTGTCTTATTGCTGCTATCTGGGAGAAGAGTCTGACTTCCACCTTGCTACAGTCTCCTTTCAGGTAGTTGTAGAGAGTGTTAAGGTCTCCCCTGAGCTTCCTGTTCTCCCCACTGAACAATCCCAGCTCTCTCAGCCGCTCCTAAAAGACCTGTGCTCTAGACCCCTCGCAGCTTCGCTGTCCTTCTCTGGACACACTCCAGAGCCTCAGTGTCTTTTTTAAACACAGTTCTCAAGATGCAGCCTAACTTGGGCCGAGAATAGAGGGATGATCACCTCCCTGCTCCTGCTGGCCACACTGCACTACTGTCCTGAGTCTGTAAGATTGTCTTGATGTATCTTGTTTATAAGAAAAAAAACTTTGTTGTGGTCAATGCAGCAATATGGTCAGGACAGTCTCTGTCTCAAGTGTACCAGCAGTTTAAAGATACTTAAATATCTTTCAATTCTTTGTTCACACTGAGCAAAATTAGTTCCTTATCAGCAAATGTTTTTTGTTGCTTCATTTAAACAAAAAAAAATTCTAATTTATAGGTAATAAGCGTGGATGTATCACGAACTTTATATGTAAACTTAATATGCTTTATACCAGAAGCATGTAATTATTTTGTGGACTAATAAGTTTTGTTGACAAGATGGTTAAAACTTCTTTGGGTCTCTCTCTCTCCTTTTTTTTTTTTTTCTTCCCAGTAAACTGAGAACAAATGTACTTGGTTTACCCAGATCTGAAAGAAGAAAAAAGTAGCAAATTATCTCTTAACAAAAGGAGTGTGCAATTTGCAGGAAAGAACATATGATCCCTAATGTGTTTTGATAAATGAGATGGTTCAGTTTGGTGAGAATTCATGCAGCAGTAAAGTTTCTTCATTTTACCACCCCGTGTATGGAAACATAATGAGCTTTGTATTGATGCATTTTTTTTTTTCCATGTAGTATCTGTGTAATACCTGGAGTCTAGTTTGGCAAGTTGGAAGGTTTGAGATTACACCTACAGCCAATTGATGATGACTGAGCAAAATGTCATTGCACATTGTATGGAAAAACCACTACCTAGCCAGATATCATAACCATGGAAATTTGCAAGGATAGTTTTAACCATATGCCCAAAATGGTGCTTAGTTTTGGCCCCATAGCAGGCATGGAATGGAATGGACCAAAGGAAATTAAAACAGAACCTTTTTTTTTTCATCAGGAAATGGTGAAGAGAAATAAATGCATTTTGAAATATTTTGCTATTTTATCTGTTACAATGATTGATTTGTGTTATGAAATACTATTACTAGAGTGTGTAAGCATTGTAATTTGCAGATCTCTAAATAAGTTGCACAAGTACAGTCCTTTAAAATACATTTCAACCAAACATGAAACTAAGAATTTCTCCCTGGAAGAACTTTATGCAGTTTTATGGACATGGTGTGTTTAACCAGGTTTTGATGCAGTGTGTTTGCTATCAAGGTTGAGAACAATTTTCTGACATTTCGAAGTGAAGGAAGTCTCAGTGATTATGTCATTTTTCCATCATAACAGAGGGAAAGATGTAATTAATCACAAGAAGTGATATGGACTTTACCGTGTGTTGTCTCTGGTTAAATCTTAAGAATTGCTCGAGCACGATGATATTGGTGTAAAAATAGATGTTAATTCTTTGTCCTAGCAAAAAGCTTCATTAATCAAACTGGATTATGTAAGGTATAGATAGATCACATAAAATAACTGTTGTTTATATGGTATGCATTTTTACTTGCAGTGAAGCTTATTAAAATTGAATTCATTATGTTCAAAATACAATAATATGATAAAAACTAGACTCATGAAAAAGCTAAAAATAATTCTTTCGAAAGGCACTTCATATAATGTGACATTGAGTTGATCCATATTTGCTAGAGAAAATTTGTTAAAGCGAGTAGGTCTTCATAGAGTGCAAATAAGAGCTGGAGTCATTTCAAATTCAGATCCTGGGTAATATATTATGAAGATTTCACTCACAGTACTGTGAAAAACAGTACACCTTGGGTTCTGTTTCCTGTGTGGTTTTTTTTTACTGCCTATCTTTGAGGAAGAGAGGGCTGAAAACTTGAAGTGATTCAAAAATACAGCAATTCTTTCAGTGCCTCTGACATATTTGCTTCTATGCACATTCCCAGCAGTAAGAGTAATTTGATGCAACTGTGAGGAATATGGAGACAAGTATGATTTGGGAAGGAGCGTTATATGTTTGTGGAAATGTCATTTGAGGAACACCAGCTTTTAAAAATTGGAAGAATTGTGTTAGCATTTTTGCTCTCTGCAGATATTTTGGACAGAAATTGCATCAGCACATGAAAGAAAGAAAGCTTTTTGTAACATTTCACTTGACTCTGAAGGTAAATGTGAAAAAAAAAATATGTAGCTACATACTCGTAAATTGATAAGGGGAGATGGAATGGCCAGTCTTCATACAGTGTTTTTTACATTATTCTTTGATGATGCCCTAAAATTTCGCTTTATAGCTTCCTTCCTTGGGAGAAAGAAGCAAGCTGATGGAGCTTGACTGTTAACGTATCATAAAAATTTCATGAAGCTATTTTATGTATTTTCTTCTATTGCTCATGTCATTAGTATAGTTGCAAGTGGGATCGTACTGAATGCATGCCAGATGCCAAGTCAATAGATCTCTTGCATTTCATTAGCATTTTTGAGTGGCAGACTCAATGCTGGGGTGGTTAGCTGCTTTTCCTGCATACGTAGTGTGTGGTGAGAGTTTCACTTCACTGGAAGTCTTGGTGTCTACCAGGTGGGAGCAAGGCAAGACAGGGACATCACAGTGCAATTAATGCAGCAGCTGTCTGGAGTATCATCATTTGTGTTGCATATGGTCTTTCTTTCCCTGTTCTTGCACTTGTGCTCTGATTTTTTCTTTCACTCCTATAGAACAGTTAGTGTTCTGCTTTGTAACTATTTCTGTTTAAAATATAAAGATGTTAGTGTGGGTGGTTCTGGTACACAAGAATGTATATTATATATATATATATTATATATTATATATGTATATTTATTTATTGGCCTTTGTTTTATATTTCCTCCCGCTCTTGAGCTAGCTACTTCAAGCACATGCTGTAAAAAAATCTCAGAGTAGGGCATTCTTGGCTGAACAGCCATGGAAGCCTTTTCTCCTTGCAAAACAGTTTTGAACATATTAAGGCTTTATATAAGTGATTCTTTCACTTACACTAAAGAGAAAATTAAAACCATTTACCTCCAGCCAGAAGAGATTGCAACACTTCCCACTGGTGCTGATGCAGGAACATTTCGTAGAGAATATTTTATTCCTTATGTGGATGGATGTTGAGGGGAAAGCCTGTGCTTGGGTTTTTTCCTTTATGTCATGTACAGACTTAAAACTCAGTTTCAAAGGCAATTAATATTTATGAGGTTAGGCTGAGAATAATAGAACTGCTGTGAGACAGCAAAATGTCTGCATCCGCATGCTGCTATATAGTAGTATAAATTCATATTTGAATTTGAATGAATTAAATTGTATTTAATCCTTTCTCTGTGAGCTTGTAAACAGATACCAGTGCATGCCTGCACTAGCATACATTACTGGCAGGTGACGTGCTGTCAGCATAATTTTAGACGTTTCATTTCTTGCATAGTACTTATCTGAAGTTATCAGTCATTCAGGCTTTTTAACTTTTTATTGTTGTTTTGCTGGCTACTGAAATCAGAAGGTTTTCTCGGGATATGAATCATTTCTGCTTTGGATGCTGAAACCATTGGATACTAATAGTAATTATCTATTGACTTCCTAAAAGAACGTAATTAAAACTCACACCTTTCAGAGCCCTTTAATTGGCATTGATTTTAATCCCTTATTGTTAAGTCTTTCAGATTGACTTCTTTTCAGTTTAGAGTGAAGTATATTTGGAAGACCACATGTGTGTAATTGGTGGCAAAAAAAATCAGGTAAAATGTAGCAGGATGACTGAAGATATGAGCAACTTATTATTGGTAACTCAGTGCTCCAGTTGTCCTGGGGAAAATAAGCAGTTTGCTCTGACTATGGACAAAAGCTTAATGTGTTATTATTACTGCACATCACTAGCTAAGCTGCAGACACTGAAGTATTGCATTAATATTTGCTGTGCTTGAATTAGCTGAATTGGCAGTATATTGAAATAAGGAGTTCAGCTTTCATATTATTTACTTAATTATATTTGTAATTTACTGGGCCTCAGTACTCAGCATGATTTTTAATTGTCTGAGGGAGACTGTTAATTTTACAAATGAGGTGGAGTAAGTGTGTGTAATATTGGCTTTATGGAAGAAGGCTGATTTCTTCGTTCATTGCTAAGCTTTATGGTACTCCCATTACTAGCTCACAAGTATGGTTCTAATTAAAATTTTAGAAGTTCACTTGCCTGTAGCTGATTGTGCAGTCCCTGTTTCTTTATATTACATTATATATATATATATATATACATATATATGTATATATATATATATATATATATATATATACTTACATAGTTTGTGTAGCAAATCTATGAGGTTCCTGCCCAGCACTTAAAATATGAAAAATAATAATTGTTGGTACTAGTGCCTTAATATGCTCTAAATTATGTTGTGAAAGAGGCCTCCAATGAACATCTGAAGTTATCTGACACTTGCTATCCTGGGTATCCTCACTGAAAGGATGCACTATATGTAAAATTTCTCTAAGTAGATGTTGGTAGTGGAACAGATTTAGGCTGTAACTGTTAGTTGGTGTCCTGATCTTTCTCATATAAAAATAGTTATGCAAGCATTTTCACTAGGAATTCCTTAATAAAAATAAGTGAACTGAAATAAATAAATACAGCAAGGGGAAAAAAAAAAAAAAATCAGGTAAAAACTTGATTCATTTCCTCTACAGTATATCCTTGTTAATTAAAAATGATGTGTAGCAGCAGGACCCTAGGAACATAAAAAGGCGTCATGTGGAAAAGAAACCAAGTGGCTTTCTATGTAATAAGAAGTTGAAGGCCTGCCCTTCATTTCCGTACTGAGTATTAGCTTAGTGATAATGGTAGCACTGCAAACTGATATTCTTCACAGGAGTGGTACAGAAGTGATTAGATGCTATGTTTTAGAATTACGGAAACAGCATAATTTATGTAAGAAGGGTTCACAAAGGGCCATTTAGTTGAATCCCTTGCTCAAGCAGGACTAGCATCAAAATTAGATTGAGCTGCAGAATATCTTGTTCAACTGAGTGTTCAATAGCACTGGGGATAGAGATACTCTAGCCTTCCTGACCACCTTCACTATGTTTGCCTTTATTCCTGTGCTTTGTACTTTTTCCAGGTCCTTTCTGGACAAGGCTTGCTAGAGCCATGTAGTGGAAGTTGAATTTGTCATGGTTTTAGTCTTCTTTCTGTAAATATTGTGTACTATAACTCGGCCACTTAACTCATTATGTGCTGACATTGAACCAGAAACTCATGGATTTAGAATACATCTAATTCCTGCTATGGTGGTGACTGCATGCTTTGAAGCAGCTTCAGGTCAATCTCTTGAGTAAAAAGTCAATTTGTAATATTCTCTTCTTTTAAAAAAAAGTCAGAAGTGATCAGGTAATCTACAGTTTGAATTGCTCTACTTCAGTTAAACATCAGAAGAAGCCAGCATGGCTTTATGAAAGGTAGATTCATACTGACTAACCTGATCTTCTATGACAAAAAGACCCACTTAGTAGATGAGAGAAAGGCTGTAGATGTTATATACCTGGTTTTTAGTAAAGATTTTGACATTGTTTCCAGCAGTATTTTCCTGGAGAAACTGGCTGCTTGTGGCTTGGATAAATTTTTCTGGTTGAAGAACTCAGCTGGATGTGCAGGTTCAAAGGCATAGTGAATGGAGTTCAATCCAATTGATAGCGAGGGTCAAGTGTCATTCCCCAAAGCTCAGCATTGAAGCCAATTTTGGTTAACATTTTTATCAGTGAGAGGAATCCAGTGCAACTTCGTCAGTTTTGAGGATGATTCCAAGTTAGGCAGCACTGTTAATCTGCCTGAGGGTATGAACGGCTCTGCAGAAGTATCTGAATAGTCTGGATCAGTGAACAGAGTCCAGTCATATGACATTCAGTAAGGCCAAATGCTAGGTCTTGTACTTGGGTCATAAAAACCCTATACAGTAGTATAGCCTACGGCCAAAAAGAAAAATGTAGTAGAAAAAGATGATCAGCATCTGGATAAACATAAGCTGGCAGTGTACATATGGCCAAAAAAGGACAATGGCATCCTGGCCTGCAGGATGCATTGTGTCCAGCAGGACTAGAAAGTGTTCCCCTATAGGTGGCACCGGTGAGACCAAACCTTGAATATTTGTTCTGTTTTGGGCCCGTCAATACAAGACAGTTACTGAGTTTCTTGAATATGCACTGAGAAGAGCAACAAAACAGGTGAAGGAGTAGTAAACAAAATGTATAAAGAGTAACTGAGGGAATTTGAGATGTTTAGTCTGGAGAAGAGGAGGCTGAGTTTTGCCCTCATCACTCTCTCCAGCTGTCTGAAAGGACATTGAAGCAAGAAGGGTGTTGGTCTCTTTTTTCAGGTGATAGAATATAAAGAAATGACCTCAAGTTGTGTCAGGGTAGCTTTAGACTGAAAGATTTTTTTCACAGAGAAGATGGTTTAGCATTGGAATGGGATGCCAAGGGAAGTGGTGGATTCTCCATCGCTTGGAAATACTTTAAGTATGGACGTGGTAATAAGGGTATGTTTTAGTGATGCAACTCAGTAAGTCAGGTTGATGAGCTAGATGATTTTAGTGGTCTTTTCCAACGTAAATGATTCTATGATTCTTTGATCATTCTATCTAAAAATCGATGTGTGAATACTCTCCACCTTCTATTTCAGTGACTTTCTTTTTCCTGTATGCCAGATGGAGAAGTCAGTGTGCACAACCTGTTTGCTGTACCATAAAAAGATCATGAAAATGACTGTAATATCAAGGTCAGGGGTCTATTTGTTCCATGTCCTATTTCTTACAGTGTTTCAAAAACCAAATTAAGGAATATAAGAATGTGGTAAATGTATGTTCTAAACACATATCCTTCTCAAACTACAGGTCTATGCGAGTTGGATGTTGTTAACATTTACATTTAGATAAATTCCCCCATCTGTCCAGGCTGATCTTGAATTCATTATTTGATGTCCATGACATCCGGGTGTGGTATAAATACACATTGCAGGAAGAACCACCTCCCTTTGTTCATTTGTTTTGTTTTCTCCATTTTGCAAATATAATCTTGTCAGTTTCATCTGGTGCACTGCGCAGAACAAGGCAGTGAAAAACACATCCTTCTTATAGTTACGATTTTATAGTCCTTATAGTCTTCCGCAATTCACTTCTCTCTTTGATTAAACAAATAATCTGAGACTTGTTTGTCCCTTGTGCAGGGGTCATTCTGTGTATTGCTTTATCATCTTATTCTCTGTGAGCCTTTTCTAGTTGTATCTCTCTGACTGAAATACAAATAAATGGGGAAGGTGGGCAAGGAAGACTAACGTACATAGGTATACACAAGTGAGATGACAAATTAAGCAAATTTTAAAGCTATGGAGGCAGTATTGATTTAGCTTGGGCAGTGGACTTGGATAGTACTGCATTTAATACAGAAATACGCTGCTCTGTGACCACCTCTGATCATGTTTAGAATGCACCTGTATTTGCAGAAACTTCTTGCACTTTGCTTCTTTTGCAGTTTAGCCAATAACTTATAGTTCCGCTGGCGCCTGTGTAATGCAGGTGATTCTGTTTCCTGGCCTCATTCTCTCTGTTAACACTAAATGTACCAACAAGTAAAAAATTTGTTTACCCAGGAGCGTGTTTTCAGACAAGAGAAATGCATCTGAGTAAGGTTCTCACACACGTCTTCAAACATGGGAGTTTCCATGTGTTCACTGTAGTCCTTACAACTGAAGGATCCACATAAACACCTCTTGAACAACTGCTTAATCTTAGAAAGCTCCCCAAGGGGGCTTTTTAATGGAAAAATCAATATGATTTACTTGTTACAATTAAATATACTCTGTCAATTTTATACCCTCAGGGAAAATCTAGAATTATTATGATGTAGTCAATAGCATAGTTAAATTAAAGTCCTCTCTCTAAAGATATTCTGTTGACTGGAAATCAATGCATTTCTGAAATGATTTAAAAGTAATTTCTGGTTCTGCACCTCCCTATGATCCTGTTGCCCTTCTAACTGGTTTTACCATCACATTTTCCTGTTTAAAACATATTCTTTTCTCCCTTCTGACATGCAAACCTGTGCAGCCAAGAAAGAAAAATACCTTTAAGACAAACTGTACATAGAGAGCTGGAAAGTTAGCTTTAGGCTTATAAAAATACACAGAAAATGGTTATATGCCTCGAGGGAGAGACCTTCCCTCAAAGCCAACTATACACAAAGTGCTGTCATTGGAGAATTAGTGAAAAGTGTTCCTATTCTGGCGTATTGTAGAGACTGAACCAGTGTCAGAAATTTGTGTCTCTTGGAAATGAGTCTTATGATGAATAAAAAGGAAGTAGCAAAGTTCAGGCTTTGGGCCTCATCATTTTCTGCTTTTGATGTTAAGGCATCCCCAGAAATAAACTTATCTTTTGAATAGAACATACATGTCCAACTCGTGGCCCATGGGTCACATGCAGCCCTGGACAGCCAATAGTGTAGAGCCACACGATCATAAACTTTTAAGTTGGTTTTGCAGATTTTAGAGAGATTTTTCATGAGCTAATTACATGTAGCTCAAGCATGGACTGGACAGATAAGAATACTGCGGAGGGGAGGGTGCAGTGCAGCACTAAATCTACGTGCCTCTTGCCACACACAGTCAGTTGAATCAAAACCTGCATGTGTTGTACATTACATGTGCTTGTACCACACGGCAAGTAAAATCTAGTGATTAGCAGTAAGTTTTCAACCCACCTGCATGTGTGTGTCCATGAAGAGATGTGGTTTTTGCAGATATGTGTTATTTAATTATTAAACTTGGGCTCATGATAGTTTTCTAAAATAAGTTAATAAGTTAACACATTCATTAGTTTCACGAAAAACAAGGTTTTTATGTTTTAATAAAAAAAAATTGTTTTTAAAGAAATAAGTTTTCCTTCTTTTATACTTTAATTATACTTTACATGCAACCCAAGACAATTCCTCTTCACACAGTGTTGCCCAGGCAAGTCAAAAGGAGGTTACTTATCTTATTCTCTTAGTGATTTTTTGTAAGAACTTCAGTCCAAATTTAGTTGATTTTCTAAGATGCTCATTTCATTTCTAAAGGAGTTGATTTGAGAAAATTTTATGGACCATGGGAAGTGAATCTTCACATGCTCTGATTGGGCTGATCTTTTCTGAATTTATAAATGTGAGTTTATAATACTCACAGGTTATTTTTCTTACTTACTTTTCTGACAGCTATTCCCAATGTGTGTAAAGGTGTTTCTTTGAATGAGCGCATAGAGTGTAAAATAGCATAGGAGTTTTCAGCATGTTGAATAAATTGTACCGATCAAACTTCAGCTTAGAAGTTAGTGTCAATTGCATGCTTAGCAATATGTTTATTCTCTCCTTAAGATTATTTTCCAGTAAAAGTTTCACTGGTGCTTTTCACTGCATTTATAATAAAAGGGATTTATTCTTATTCTGACTTGTACTTTTGAATTGCTCAAACTAAAATAAATTGATAAGACAGGCTAGACCTTTAAGTGATGAGAAAACTTGAAATAGTGCCATCACTCATAGAACTCAAACACAGAGCACGTTTATTTCTGTTAGTTTCAATGAGTAGTACTTGAGAATTTAGAAGGGAAAAATATTTATATCGCTTTCTTTACCAGAGAATTAAAATGGCTTGGAAATAAGTATTTTCATTGTATATCATTTTCAAAAATGTATATATTTAAATGTGCAGTAATTTGTTGTTGCAGTTTTGTCAGCCACCCAAAGAATGCTGTTGAAGCAGCGCCATGTATATAGTTGCATGCTGTGGGGTGTTAGAACAACATTCTCTCCCCGATAGAGGTAGCAGAACTCCATGGTGTAGTTATACTGTTAGAAAGGCTGTGATAGACTAGGGGGAGGTATTCTTACAGAGTCAGATTTTGGAGGGCAAACGCATGTATTTAGTCTTGTCTTTTCCTGTCAGAGTCACCAAAGTATGTATATGTTGTGCAAGGAGAAAAGAGCACGAGATGGCACCACAAATGCAGCATTATGCATTGTAAATACACCTTTTTATTCATTCTTTTCCTTGTAAGGAGGATTGGTGCCAAGTAAAAATTTTGCCACAGTGCATCAATATAAAAGCCTCTCAACACTGCTGTGATTTTTATTGAATACAGAGCTTCTTGCAATGTTAATAATTTCATGTTGTCTCAGGCTAGTAGTTTTAACTGCTACACTTTGATTATGTTTCAGAACAGTCAAGCATCAAATATTGAAACTGACGTCTGAATTAAAAAGTGTGCAAAAAATTCTCTTCCCTCTTTAACTATTGAAACAAACGAAAATGGAAATCTGACTAAAGGAGGTGAGTCTTTTCTTCTTACTCTGATAGTTCTTGATCTGTCTGCATCATTTATTCACTGTTCTCCAGATTTGCTTGTAAAAGACAAGAAGCCAAATGATTGCAAATTGTGAACTGTATTAATGGAGATGAAGATAGCTTCATAACTTGATATTTTGGCTTAGAAAACCACATACATGATAACCCACCTTTGTACACATGGAGATCTGCAGGCTGCACAGAGTTAATACCAGGTGTATTGGAATGTTGTGGTGCCTTTGTAAATTGCATTTTCGTGAGTCTGACATTAACAGAAAAATGTAACATACGAACTAAAAGGTTTAATAGGGCCTCGTATGGATAGATGTATGAGTTATGAAACGAGTTTAAGGAGTATGAGAGCGGGATCGATTTGGTCTGGGGGAATATAAAGAGAATCAGAGCCAAAAAAGAAAATAAAGGCATCATAGGGAGTTATAGCAGCTTGGAAGCAATGTAGAAATGGCCTAGGGAAGCTCTAGTAGAGACACTTTTTTTTTCATGTCTTCAACAGCTTTTTATTTTATTTTATTTTATTTTGTAACACTACAACCTGCTGCAAGCTAGACGTTACTCATCTGGTAGACATTCTGAAGCTATTTAACTATTTGCACTTTAGTAATTACTAGTACTAACATGTAACTTATTACTTACATGTATTTATATAAATTGCTGGACATCATTAGACTCACACACCCTCAATAAAAAGTCTTTCACCTTAGTTCCTTGTGGCTTTAACAAAATAAAGTCCTGGATCCAGTTGAAGTTCTTTTAAGTACTGGAATCTAGTATGTGACAATGATGTGTTCCTCATGTTGTCAAGAACATAATGCAATGAGTAGGGCCCGAAGGGTTATAGTAAATGTGGTTCTATCAAGCTGGTGGGGTTTCTTTGGGCCCCATTTTAGGGCCAGTTCTCTGCAGTGTTTTTGTAAATTACTTTGGTACAGAATTTGAGCACTTAGTAAATAAATTTGCAGATGCTAATAAACTGAGAGGAGTTCTTGAATTCCTCAAGAGTAGAGAGGCCCTGCCAAGAGATGTTGGCAAATGAAAGGACTTTGCAATCACCGATTGTATGAAGTTGAATAAAAAACAAGTGCTAGATTCTGTACCTGACATCACTGACTCTGTGTACAGACTTGAGGATGAGAGGCTGGAGAGCAGCCTGCAGAAAGAGATGTGGGAGTTCTGATCAACAGCAAGTTGAATCTAGTGAGCAACATGCCCTGGCAGCCAGAAGGGCTGATGGCACTCTGTTTTCATTGTTTTGTAGTACTGATTGAGTGAAAGAAGTATGGCATGGAACAGGGCAGTGGGCACAGCCCTTAGCTGCCAGAACTCAAGGAGCATTGGGATACTGCTCTCAGGGGTGGGGTTTAATGTTAGAGTGGTCGTGTGTGGAGCCAGGAGTTGGACTTGATTATTCTTATGGGTCCCTTCCAACTCTCAATATTCTGTGATTCACATTGTTCAGTGTTTCTTAGGATTGTGCTTAACTTTGCACCTACGTTTTTCTAAGGGGTGAAACAATTTTAAATGATGCTCTAAAAACAGTATTAAAGCTATATAGTTACCTCTATGAAAATTAGAAAATGCCAGAATACACGTTGGCAGTTCATGCACACCATGACAAGTTTCTTTCTAACAACTTTTTTTTTCTCACTGTTTTGCTTGAAGTTCACCTTAGTACCCATGGGCTTCTTGGGGAGTGCATATCAGTTCACTGCACTTTGTGAATCAAGCCTTTTTGCTTTGCTTTAACAGAGGAATAGGCAATAAAGCTGTAAGTTACTGAAGAATGTATTTTAACTAATGACACGTTAATTAGAAAGAACAGTGAGGTGGTCCATTTACTTTCATAAGGAACATATTACTGATATATGTTACTCTACGTCTGTGAAATTTGTTTAAAAGAAATTAAATGGGAATTAAATATACCATTAAATGGCAACGTGTTTGTCAGCAGCAAGAGGATGGATAGGCTTTGAAAAAAAAATAGAGGAAGAGAATCTAAATGAAATATTTGAAGAACACAGAAGAAACTGTAATGAGACAGAACAAAATGAATATAATTGATCATCTACAGAAAGAATTCATGAAAGATGTGAATCTTAAGGTCTTCTTGTCTTACTGAAAGATAGTGTGCAGGATGCTTTGTTGTTAATTATGCAGTTGTCTTAGGCTCTTCAAAATACTGTTCCTTAGGAAAAAAGAAACACATGGCATTGAGAACAAATTACCAGTTGAAAGATATCATGGTCTTTGATGCAGTATAACAGAAGGTATGAGGTATTTTACTAATGATGCCAGTTTAAATGTAACAGCTGTAACGAGGAAAAAAATTAGAAGTACTGCTTCAGGTAAAGTACACTGAGAAGGCAGAAAAGCTTAGAATTAGGCAAAGGTAATGAAATCAAGTACAAATAAAATCAGCTTTCAGGGGCTAATTATGGTTGTTGGGTTTTGTTGTTTTTTGTTGTTGTTGTTTTTGTGTTTTTTGTTGTTTTTTAAATATAGGCAACACTTTCCATTATAACTTGAATGGCAGTTCCCTGTGAATCAGAAAATATAAATTTAAAGAATGCTATAAACAGGCAAATCATATTGTCTATTAGATAAAATACAAAATTTCATATGAAAATGCACTAGATAATTCATTCCCTTCTCTAATTATGTAAAATGTATCAGCAAAATAAAAAACAGAGATAATTCTTTCAAGCAAGAGTATGCAGGCCATGAGAGATATGTGGTGAGATGCTATAGATTCTGGATTTTTTTGCCGTATGAAAAATAGTAGTTGTACAGTCAGCCTTCATAAAAAAAAGTACTCATGAATTTAGTTGTAAAGTGCCAAATGCATTTTTGCATCCAGTGACAGTTAGAACTCCAGGGAATATCCATAACCTTTTGGGGTGAGGTGGATACAGAAACAGCTCAAAAGTATCAGAAGTTACATTTCTAATGATAAGTAAGGAAATGAAACAATCATTAATGACTAACATCTATAGACGTTTTTAATAATATAAACCTTTATATGCATAAAATATGTCAAGGTACAAAATCATAATATTTTATTTCAAAAATGAGAAAATAACCAAGTTGGCAAACTCAGAGGAGGCTCATGAGTTAGGCTGAATGTTCTTTGTGAATCCCTTCCAATTCAAGGTACTTTATGATTTCATGAAAAGGCAGAGAAAGTAACTTCAAGGCAATGTTGCCTTCTACTCAACCTACCTCTATTTCCTTGGTGTGTATGGGATTGTGGAAGAGGTAAAAAATACCCAGACAAGTAAGGAACCATCTAGTCTTTTTTTTTTCTTTTTTTTTTTAAACTCATTTTCTTCTTATTTTATGTCCTACGGAATGCTAATGTTAGTTTTAAAAGCTTTTCCTTGACTTATCTTAGAGTGAAAGGCACAACCTAACAAGACTCGCTTGTGAATGCATGACAGGCAGTCCTAAAGCCAGGGGACATAGTATTAGAGATATGTGACAGTACTGTAAGGTCAGTAAGAGAACATCACTCAGGAAATAAAAAATTCAACTTAAATATTTTTCTATATTCTTTCTTGGGCATCTACTTCCACCATGGTTTATGTCAATAGCTCAGTAGGCATTTGAATTCACCCAGCATGGTGCTTCTCTAAGTGCATACCACTGGAAGTAGATGGCTGTAAGAAGTTTGTAGTGGGTAAATCTAATGACACCATTAACTTTAAGAAAGGGAACATTTGTTTTATTCCGCATCATTCTCTTCCAGTACAATTTCAAATTGAGCAGAACAGGAAATCCTACTTACTCCCATGGTGTAAAATCATGTCTCTGAAATGATTCACCTGTCTTAGAAACAAGCTGATCTACATAGCTATTACTGCTTCTAGGCTGCTGATGCTGGGAGAGATGTCTTACTTAGGTTTCAATTCCATGTCATAAATAGTCACAGGCATGATGGTATCTCACAACCTCCTAATGCCTTGATGGAATCAGGGGATTCTCATGCATCCTCGTACTGCAAAGACCACAGCCAGCAAAATCAGTCTAAATGTTGCTTGAATTTGTATTTTTATATGATTGTAACAGCTAAAGTGATAACATCAGCAAAAATCCAATTCAGATAATAATTTCTGTTCAGTTCAAGCAGGAAACTCACATTATGAAAAAATGAAAAGAGAATTGTCTTTACTGAGCAGTGAGAGTCTGGAAAAAGGTACATTAGCACTCTCTTCCAACTCATAGGGTACTACAAAATACAAAAAAGCCTTATTTTATGTGAAACTCTCTCTGCCACGTTGTTATTATTTTAAACTGTTTCTGCATTCACTTTTACTTCTTTTGTATAGACCTTTTGTTCCCTTCCCTGTCAGCTCCATTAGCTTCTTTTTATGTATAGCAGGCACCATTTTAAAAACTGGTTATTGATTTGAGGAAGTGGCAGGATAACAATGAGAAAAAAGTTGTTCTGTTCAAGAGCTGAATGGTCAAAAGAGACCACAATTTTGGTTGGGTGCAGTGACCAAATTCTCAAGATCAAATGAAAAAACAAGGACAATTTCTTAACAAATTAGCATTCATAAAGAAAAAAAAGTATCATCATTGATTTTGCTCCTAACTCATGAATTTACATGAGCGCTTTGCCACAAATATTCATTTTACTGTTTCATTTTAAAAGAGGGGGAAAAAATCAGTTTTATAAAGTCAGCACAATGAAATTCATGCTTAGGGGTTTGAGAGCTGGCTAGGAAGTTCTTGCAACTAAAATTTGGGTCATTATGATCTTGAAATAAAAGGACAATATCAAGAAGTGGAAGAAAATAAGAAATCATAAGAAATCAATTAAAGTAAAGTCTGCAAGTTCAAATATTGGTGATGTGTTGGGAAGAGTAAGTTACTTAAGTATTTTGAGTGGATTTTTATGAGGGCTGCTTTGAAATCAATGCCTCCTACTTTGTGGTATTTGCCCACAAAATCAGAGGCTGATGGTGGTACAGCAGTAGAGGATGAACCTTTCCACCAATATTCTGTTACGTGTTGCTGTATGACAGATGTCAGCAGAGGGGCAGTCTGATAGAATGGCATCTGACACGAAAGTGCATTCCTCCATGAGGAAAAGATTGCACCTGTTTACATTCATTGACGTTTGCTGAATGTTTGTGAAGACCAAACAGTGGGTGTGAGTACAGTGAGGTGGTGGGTGATGTGTTTCAGTAGCAGTGACAGTGGGTCATCTTTGTTGCAGATTTTACAAAGGCAGCCTTCAGGCTCTTGCCCATTGCTGGTGAAAATGTATAGCTAATGGTGGTGACTGTGTTGAAAACTTTTGTTTCACAGGTGAAAGTTTTCTCTATCAGCTAGTGTTATTTTGTTCTTTGTATCTGTTGTAGCTGCAATGGAAATAAAATGGGAAGCATTACTTTTGGAGCAACCTGTGAGTTTTTAAACTGCTGTCTTATGTGTTCTGTATCAATATGGACAGATGTAGTGGATAAAAAGTAGTGTGAAAAGAGAAGAGTGCAAAATGGGGGTGAAGTACCATAAATAAAAATTCTGTAAAAGATTTTTTGAGGGCATATGTTACTAGTTGAAATTCCGTAAATTCCGTAGCTGGAAGGTTAATACACTGCTTGGGCTTAGGAGCAAGAGAACATTGTCCCTTTCACAAGTACAGCCACTTCAAGGCTCCCTTCTTACGTTACACACATTTGAAAAAGTTGTTGAAAACTAGAGAGACTTCGGGAGAAGCTCAAGATCAGTTCAGGCTTTGATTGCTGTGATGAGACAAAAGATACACAGCCTGTTAGGTTCAGTGGAGGGGGAGATGGAAAACTTTTGTCTTTGTGGAAAACAGCAAACCAGTAAGGTTCTGGGACTCATATCCAATTACAAAAAGAGATCCAGTGCATTGAAGCTAAATCTACAAATGGAAGAAAAAGTATATTTTTAGACAGGAGTAGATAAACACTGGAAAAATCCACTAAGCAGTTCTGTACATTCTTGTAACTTAAAAGATTTCATTTGATATTTGTGCTAAGATTGCTGAAACAGTTTGGGGAATTAGATGCTCAAGCATCCTTGAAATGTGTTCATTAAATTCTCCAAGATCTCATGGGTTCATAAGAAATTTTTAGAAATGCAGCAAAGCTGAAAGCAGTACTCTGTTTTTTCAGTCACAGACTGTGGAACTTGACAGAAGGTGTTGTGTAGTAGTGTGAGGTGTTCTGTGATATGTTACAAAGACAGTTAGACTGCATTGTGACAATGGCATCTCCTGCCAACAGTCAGTGTATTTGTTTTGTAAGTGAAAATAGCTAAAACCTATTTTGACCTAATAGGAAACTACTGAGATTGATGCTACTGTACTTTCAAAGTGTTTTCTTGCACCGCATCTGTTTAACAAGGTTCTGATTCACTCATTATAGTAACAGAATGCTAATTCATCTCCATTCTTCTGCCACTGGTAGGGAGGAAAAAAAAAAAAAGTCTGTGTGCACTGGTAGCATCCAGCAGCTTAGCAACTGTTTCTCTTTTTCTCTTGGACTTTCAAGCATCTTTGATTGCCAGAGCATAAATGGGCTTTCGAAAATCTACCTGGGATGTGAGCACCTCCAAAGAAGGTGCCAAAATATGACAAGATAAGCAAATTAACAATGCATTTATTGTTTTACTGTCGTGTTGTCTATAGAAATAATTCATTTAAGACTATTGTCTACCACCAGGAAAACGTTGATCTTCAGTAAATGAGTCTGGTTGTCTCAATTTCACCTTGGTGAGAGTTGCACTGAATTAGGGGCCACATAGATATAGTGAACATCCAATCACGGACCAGTACAAGTAATAATTTCACTGTCACTGGACATGACAACTGTTACAGTAGAACTGATCTATTTTCTTCAGTTTTTACAGTTAACTGACTAGGTTCTGAATGGCTAAGAGCCAGTGGTCCTTGAAACATTAGTGACAGATTTGTAAGCAGTACAGGTAATATTTGCAAGTCAGTTTCCTACTACTTCACTATCAGATGCAGAGATGCACATCTGAAATATTGTGCTCATTAGAAACAAAGTAAAGATCAGCTATGGATGAAAAAAACTGCTATATCTATTGAATTAGAGTTAGATTTTGTCCTGAGTTGGATTTACTCACAAAGGTGGCTTTTGTGAAACCCTAGTAATCTGAATTCTGCCTGATAAACTGTGTGACTCAGTAGTCTAGAACATTACAGTTTTAGTGTGTTTTTTTTTCCTTGAGAGTTTTTGCAAGAGTGCAAAAATTAACAACGTGGAAGCAATTAGAAAATTTAGTAGAAAATGGCTCATCTGCTTGTGGTTATTAACATTTAATGAAATTATGACTTTATTTCCTGCTATTGCTAGACTGCTTTAAGACTTGCTTTTTGTTGCATAAGAAAACAGGCTTATATTAGCTCAATGTTAAAATCTCAGGGTATAAGTGGTTGCTTTTTTTTTTCTATAAAAGTGAATATAGTTCTATAGCTATTCTTATATATACTATATACTCTACTTTTATCCTGTGCCACACGGAAGTGTCTTTTCAGTAAGTCTGTTGTGATTTGAGTTTCATATTGCTATCTGAAGATACTCTGTGATCTGTAGCAAGTAAGGAAGGTGTGCTGCTTCCGTATTGGTAGACCCAGATAAAGTTTTGGACACAGATAAGCTAAGTAAGTTCAGTTCTTGGTTTGGCTAAATGATTCTGAGAAATATTTGCAAATGATTAGTAATCTAATCATTAAATGACATTACATGTTACATTATATATAAGCATGTTTATTTTTGCACATATATATATAGTTTTCTAAAACATTTTGTGAAAATAACAATAAATATAATTTTGTCTTCCTATCCAATTTGAAAATGTAATTCAAAAATATGTCAAAAAGATGAGGGAATCTAGCTGTCGCATAAGGTACAAATTGGACTGATTAGATCAAAACATATTTTCCTTAATATTTGACATGGAATCTGCCCATAAGGAAAATAATGCTAGGCAGGACTGAGGGCAAGTCAGTATGACATCAAGAAGAAAATTACACAATTGGGTTGAAATGTGATCTAAAATAATAGAAGAGTTTCTCAGATTTAAGATCAGTAGCAGCCCAATATAAGATCTAAGAAATTTTGTAGGAAATGCAACAGTTTTAGTTCACTGGGTAGAAGAGGGCTGTGTTACTAAAACCAGCACTTCCAAACAGATGCTAATGAACATTTGTTGGATCATCTTTTTTGGGTGGAAGGTTATAACAAGGATGGACGTTATCCTGAAGCAAGATTTCTGATCTAGCTTTGACTCCATGATATTTGGTGACACCAGTCAGATTTCTTAAAGTATCATGAGAAGAGTTAGTGTCTTAGAGCAACAATAAACAAAGATGCACAGGCTGTAGGAAAAGCCTGACAGAACCAGATATAGAACAGCATAATTTTAGAAATTACCAGCTGTGACAGAGCATCTGTTTTAAGGTTAGAGAAATTCATGTATTGAATCTGTTTGGATAGTGGATTGATCTCTTGAGATATCAGTAGCCTGAATTTCTGAGAAAACAGAAAAGTGTTGCATCCTGATGTCCTTGTATTACAAGAATTTATTTGTCCTACGCTTCCTGACTGCCTGACCCTTCAGTACGGTGGGTTTTGTATTTTCAATTACTAAACTCTATTGCATGATATTATGGTAAGATTGAGCGCTTGTAGCATGTTCTCTCTGAGTAACTGGTTAGCTGCCAGGGAAAGAGGAAAAAATCGATAATACCAATACTTTTTTAGCTCTTAACTTCTAAATCAATTGTTTCACGCGTTAAGTAGCTCTCCTTGAGTATACAACTCTGTGTGGCTATTCTGTTTTGATTACATTTATTTTCCCAGTGCTTTCTTCATATTTAAATAAACTTGTCATAACAAACTGAAGGAAAACCTTTTTCTTCCTCTTTCAAAAATGTGAAATTGATTACCTTCTGGACTCACATACCTGGCATGAATTGAATTACCCGCTTTCAGCTTACATTAGACACTTGATTTGTAATTAAAATCCAGATGATAAAACAAATTAAGAATGATAAAAGTAGTCTATTGATTCAGTAGGTGACTTATTTCCTATGTTACTGCTGTTCTGCCTCACATGCAGTTCCATTTGCTTTACTAATTGTATGTAAAATGTTATTGTATTGTGGTTCTTCATAACAATTTTGGTACATCATCAGAGATCCTTCTTGATTAGAATGATTGAAAAGGATTGGTGGAAAAACATGTATGATAGTTACTGATAGTTTCTACAGCTATTTGAGAAGCTGCAAAGCAGTGTATGCACTTCTGGTTGTCAGTAATAATCTCTGTTTCAATTTTTGAAGTGAAATAACCCATAATTTCATATTCATATCACTCATATATAATGTCAGATTGAAAAACTGTTATCCAGTTTTCATAACATTTGTGTAATTAATTATAAGATTGCAAATCACATTAATTTCTAGCAGGAAATGTTACTTTCAAGTTTATGATGTATGATTTGTTTTGAAAATTGTACAACTTAACAGAATGTGTTATTCAGATAATAGCTGAAGTGGAATTGGGCAATTGTGGTAGTCCATGAAGTTTGCCCTGCTTGTGCTTAGCAGGTTTCTTTCTTCCTGGACTTTCTTTGTAGGAAAGCTGAGGCATGCAAATGCTTGGACAAATTAATTTGAAAGATGTTATACTGTGGTCTCAGAGAAATTCACCTCTGACTTGAAAAACATACTGTAGAGTGAGAATTTCATTATTAATATTTTTTTCTACTGGGATTTTTCTTACTGTTGTTTTTTTCTATTTCCCTTAAAGAGCAATAGCTATGTCATAGCATACTTGAGCTCTCATGTATGTATTTACTAAGGATAAATTCAAAGTAACATAAAATTTACATGTAAAAGCAAGACACCTTAATAGTTTCTGACCACAACGAATGACTACTCATACTACAGTTACTAACCAACCACCCCAAAATAATTTTTCTGCATGAATAGAGGCATCCTCCATTTTCAATTTTAATTTGCTGTTTATTTTGTTTGCACCTATTTTTGAAGGACAACTTATGCCCAGTTTTTTGTCTGTTTTTGTAAACTCCTAAATGGCAGAATAGTAAGGGAAAAAAAACATTGATTTACAGGTATTATACAATATACACCTGCAATGTATACTGCTATGTTATATACAGTGTCCTTTTTAATTTATAGTACCTAATCCTTTATAATCCATCCTATCCTTCCTATTTTCAGTGTTGCCACTGCTTAGATATCTAAGAGAGGCAACATGCCTGCTGCTGTATTTAGCACTTTCACAAGGCTGAAGTTACATATGTAGTTTTATAATGTATTTATTTTAAATTTTAAATTAAAAAAAAAAAAAAAAAAAGCAAGTGAAAATAGTGACTGGGTAACTGAATAAATGAACTGAATTGTAGGAGTTGTGCACAGCCTTGTTGTATTGACTTTCTGTCAGATTATGTGTTCAGTATGTAACCTTTATTGTTTGACTGCTCAATTTGCAGTGAAAATAAGAACTTCTAACTAGTTCTAAGTTTTTAATGCATTGAATGATACGCTTTGGTAGTCTATGGGAAATTAATTGGACAAACTGGTAACGTTCCCTTGCAGGGTAAAGCCCTCTGAGAACTATTAAGGTAAATTCTAATGATCATCCATATTTTATTATCATTCTATGAAAGCTTCAAATCATAGAGTCATAGCATCCTTAGAGTTGGAAGGGACCTTTAACGGTCACCTAGTCCAACTCCCCTGCAGTGAACAGGAGTATGCACAGTTAGATCAGGTCGCCCAGAGCCTGGTCCAGTCTTGCTTGAAAGTCTCCATGGCCAGGGCATCCACCACATCTCTGAGCAACCAGAGATAATAATTTAAAGGTTATTTGAAGGTCATTAATAGTACGTATATTTTAATTGTAGGTAAATTTTTATGGACTTTTTTGATACATATCACGTTTCTGATAAAATGCCTCAATCAAAGAATCAGTTCCAATTCCTCCACTTCATGGACTTCATATTTTAAAAGCGTTTCCTTACCAAGGTTCTATCTAAAGCATCTGTTAAAATTTACAGCTGCTAAACGTGCAGAGTGGGCACGTGTCATGAAAGTTAATAATCAAAAACATTTATGCAAGTAAAGAATGCCTTGCTTTATAAGAAAATTGAGAGCTTTTCCAGAGCACTACTACTTTGTTTTCACTTCATAGATCCTATATTGTGATTAATCAATTAAGAAAGTATTAGATAATATCTTCTTACATGGGTAATTATTAATTAATAATGTTATTCTAACTACAAATTACAGTATATAGGGAAACATAATCTGGAACACACTGTGAAAATAGAGTAGGTTGAGTAACACATTACCATAGACAGAAGTAGGAAAGCTCTGGATAAATAGGGGAGTTGAAAAAATAAAAATACTTCTTACCTCACTGACAAGTTGTTTTTTAACCTTTAGTCCTCATTAGGCACTCAACTTCTGTTTTAGTGAAAAGTGGCTTGTTTAATGTTAACGTTTGTTAGGTGGAACACTAACATATTGAAAGAATTAACTTCTTTGAGTTCGTTAATGTTACTGTCTATAAAATTTAGGTGGTAGCTTTTCATTATTCATAATTATCTCTGCAAACTGAAAACTGGTTAAGAGAGCCCATTTCAACAAGAAAAGAGGGAACTTAAGGATCCTAACATCTGGAACGATGAGACAACAATCCTAGATTCTCATGTCAAGAACGTGATCATTGCAGTAAATGTCCATTGTATGGTCTGAACACTGATTGACACAAGTCCTTATCAGGATCACTTATTAAAATAGTCAGTCATCATGGTTTAGTACTTTCATTACCAGGGAATTAAACACATTGCTTTTAAATAGCAGTCTCTCTTGCTTGGGCATTATAAAAGCCATGTGCTGACATTTTGCTAAGGCATGAATGTCATTCCATGTCAGTACATTTTTTTCTATGCTTTCATTGCCTAAAATAAAAGAGTAAGTGAAGGCCATGATAAATTTAGTGCATCTTCGATATTTTTCAAGAGGAAAATACAAGTACATCAGAAATCAGTAACAGAGGCACAAATTGTATACAAAATTCTGGGCACCTTAAAAATCTTACAATTTTTGCATTGCAGTAACCCTTCTGATTGTAAAATGCACAAAAATTCATTTCCTCAACTTCCATCCCTTTTGGTGTTACATGGTATCAATGTTTCATCCGTTTAAACTGTCATTAATTTCAGGATCTCTCTCATTTTAGTGTTTCTTTTACTATTCAGGTGTTTAAAGCCTCCACAGTAAGGTGTTGCTGAGGGATTTAAAATGATGTAAACTCAGTAGTTGTTGAAAGATCAGAGACAGGTGATTTTCATGTCCCTTAGCATTTAATCAGCACCTGCTGCTGCCAATTTGGGGAAAGCCCTCTATGCAAGCAGCCTACTCTGCTCTTTTCAGGTAGATGCAGAATTTCAGAAAAGTAGTGGAGGAAACACAGTGAGAGGTCGTTTTTGCTTATATAAACTTTTGGAAACTCCTTTAATTGTTGTGTATCAAGACTGAAAGCTGTGCATAATTTAGAAGAAACTTTCTAACAGAAACTCTGAACCATAGTTTGTTTTTCATAAGGCTGGCTGGCCTGGGGAATCCAATGAAAGCTGTTCAGAACATAGTCATGTGAGCCTGAGTGAGATGAATCCGACAGTTCCTTGTGCTCTTATCATTTATGAATTAAGGCCATCTGGTCTTTGTACATTTAAGATTGTCTCCCTTCATAGTGATTTATTCTTCAGTAAAACAGGATATAAATGTTGCATTAAATTTAAATTAATAAAAAAAAAAAAAAAAAAAAAAAAACAAGAACTGAATGGTACACTTACCATGCAGTTGTAATGTGGATTAGGCATTAATAACATACATTTGACTTTTAATGAGAAATACCAGTGAAAACCTTATAAATATCGTGAATGGCTTTCCACTTGCTTATGATATGCAGTATAGTTGTCAAAAGCAGTAGAGAAAAACAGAAATTTCAAGAAAAAAACTACCTTTGCTAAAGTGTTTTCATTTCGAAACACAAAACTGAAAACCACTTTGAGTTCAATTCATTTCTTTCAGAATGGAAGACAAGACATGTTGACAGAAATGACAAATTCTGTTTAAAAATACTCTGAATATTTTTCCACTTTTTCTGCTTGTGCTTTTACATTTGTATTCCCTTCTGCCTTAAAATAATAAAAAATAGACGCTCCTGTGTGGTAAGAGGATTATAATCATAGAATGGCCTGGGTTGAGAAGGACCTCAAAGATCATCCAGTTTCAACTCCCCTGCTATGTGCAGGGTCACCAACCAGCAGACCAGGCTGCCCAGAGCCACATCCAGCCTGGACTTGAATGCCTCCAGTGATGGGGCATCCACAACCTCCTTGAGCAACCTGTTCCAGTGTGTCACCACCCTCCTCCTAATATCTAACCTAAATCTCCCCTGTCTTAGTTTAAAAACACTCCCCCTTGTCCTGTTGCTATCCACCTACATAAACAGCCATTCCCTCTCCTGTTTATATGCTCCCTTCAAGTACTGGAAGGTCACAGTGAGGTCTTCCCAGAGCCTTCTCTTCTCCAAGATAAACAAGCCCAGTTCCCTCCATCCAATCCTGTTAGTATATCTTTTGTCCTGATGTGTCCAACCCATCGACGAACTGGTATTGTGGGAGGAGTAAGCTCAGCTCTTTTGGAAAAAGTACCTAAGGTTGGGGAGATGTCTGCACTGATAGCTGCTTTGCTTTTGGTCTCAGTGATCTCTGGTCAAGGCAGCTTGCCTTCCTGTGCCCAGCTTTCCTTAACAGGTAACCTGAAAGTGAAACATTCAGTAGCCATCTGCAGGAAATTCCTCTAAGAGCTCTCATAACTGCTCTCGTAGAGCACAGAGTTCTGTTGAAAATGAAGACTGTTCTCCTCACCTGCAGTGCGTGAGTGGACAATAAGCTGAGTGTGAAGACGCTTTCTCTCTGCCACTTCTGTTTTGGAAAGCACGCCTGCTGCCTTAGCATCAGAAGTAACTAGCTGTGTCTACGACATGGCATCAGTAGTTGTCCTGAAAGCACCTGAAGTATCACAAGAGAACACATATTTTGATAATATCCTGCTTTGACTGCTTGTTAGGGTGTATTAGTGGTGTTTTTGTATGTTTCTCACTCATGCCAGCTCTTGCTGTTAAGTTTTTGATCCAGCTTACACGAGGAGAAAAGTTGATTTTTCGTAAATCACTAGCGGCACCTTTCTCGAGGGGACTTTTGGCAAGATTGTTCTGTCACACACTGTGATGTAAGTATTTCTTGAGGCATTCTTGAGGCCACAGTACATTTCTACTAATCTGCAGTGCAGGTGCTGTGCCAGAGGTCCTGTCTATAGCTGAAAGAACGCACCTCTTTATTTCCCCTGATTCTCATTATGAAACTGAAACAGATTCCTTTCCATTGAACTCTGTAAATGTGAGGCTGTAGATAAATTTCCTTTGGTTTCAAAAAAATATCAGTTCCATAAGTGTATAATCTGATGATAGAACACACTTCCCCTCTTCCTTACTCTTAAAAACTCCTACATCGTCTTTTCCCCTGCAGTAATATCTCAGTTACCAATTTTTGTGCAGTCAGTCCACTGTATTCATTTTTCCTTGAACTCCAAATCATTTCATTTCTTTAATCTTTATGCTAGCTCTGTTTCCCCTGTTTATCTCTTTATGGTACTCTTATATAGGTATAATTTCTGTTGAAGTGTTTAAGGATCTTTGAGACAGTAGTTGGTTTTGAAAACCACAATAATACATAATCTCTCTACAATTCAGTAGAGATTATCTAGATTTCACAAAAAAAAAAAAAAAAACACAAATTTGCATGCAGAAAAAGCTTTCAATTTTTTTTACTGTTAATTAGAATCTCTAGTAGAATACTTTTAATTAATAGTCCCCAGAAACATCATTTCTGATATTAGAATTAAGCTTTTACTAAAAATTGTAAAATTGCAGAAATTTTCAAAAAATTACAAATACATGCAGCTTTCTCACATGTTATGACCTATGGGAATATCACAGGAAAATGCTTTTGTTACTATTCTTGAAATAAGATTCTTAAAATGTCAAATTGATGCTGTGTTTCTGCTGAATTGTACCTTATCCCATAAGCTGGTGCAGTTGAGAATGGAAGAAGCTTCTGTAGTAGATCTGTTATTCATTTTCATGTTGAGCAGATATGTCTGTGCAGTTACACATCTGTAGCAAGCTCAGAGAATAACATACTACAAAGGCTGTCAAAGACAAACCATTAACTTGTTTTTCATTGTATTTTTACAGTAATTTTTACAATATGGTTTGTTTGTCTGTTGGTTTGTTTTTTTCTCTTCAATTAATTCATCAAAATCCTCTCATAGTGTTTATCTGTTTAGGATTTCTAGTGTCCCACTTAGGTTCTGGTGTTTGGAGTCGAGAAACGTTCTTACGTGTTGCTCCATGTAATGGTTCTGAATCTTCAGCTGACTTCCAGAAAACTTGTGTGAATCTGAAGTCCAAACTAATATCCTTAGTTTATTATGTTTTTGTTAGCAGGTAGGACAAGGAAGCTTGTGTGCATATTGTTTTAGCCATGCCATCATTGCAAGAAGAAAAATATTGACAAATGAGTGAGCAAAGATTTGATTAGTTAATTATGATGAGACAGGGCTGCAATAATTCTGTCAATTGTTTTGCTAGTGAGCTTTTCTATTAGCAGTTGAACTACAAATCTGAAAAGTAATAGACTCTTAGTAATTTAAATTCAGATCTTTTTGTGTGATGTTAAGTGTTTCTCCCTGGTAATTTACTGCCTGATGGAAATCAACCAACCAGTCCTGTGTTTTCCAGGAGTTACTGAGAATCAACAGACAACAAGGAATCTAGAAAGGGAGACAGATAAACAAGCTTCCTGTCAGTATACTTATATTTACTACATGGAGGGTTGTACTTTTCCAGAAAGCTGTGACGGATTAAAAAACATTGGAAATCATGGCTCAAAAAATGAGGAGGAAAAATAAGGGGGGGGGAAAAAAAAAAAAAAAAAAAAAAAAAAGATGATCTCTTCACGGTGTTTTTTTTTTTCTCACCACTATATGATTATTAAAAATTGTTAAGGCCTTTCTTCTAATGGAGGACCAGATCTAAATCACTGTTCATATTCTGGAAAGTTCTGCTGCCTCTTGGCAAAATTACTCAGGCCCCATCTGGATTCTTGCCAATCTGCTTCTGCTAAGAGGTGAAATGGATTATATGAGTCAACCACTGCTTTAATGATCTTCTGTTTATTAACAAAGAGGATACAGAAAGCATATTTTTTTCTGAATGCAGGAAGTACAAATAGCAGACAATTTCCTTGCCTCTAATATCATCACTGCCTTTTTAGCCTGCCCTGTGTACCATGGATTTATTTTTTAACCTCTGTGCAAGGGCACACATTCACGACTTCTCCTCTACTTTCCTGCTGCCTGACTCTTGGCATTTGGCAAGTAGTGAATTCTAAAGCTTCATAATACAAGGTCTTCAGTAATGGTGTAGTTAAAGGAATTTCTGCCTATTCCATCATGAAGCCGTAGTTTTTCATTGCAACTAATTATTGACCTCTCTGTGACAGAGCACTGAGGTGAATGCCTGAGATGGACAGAGTGGGTAGGGTAAGGAACTCCTTCAGTTGACTTAAATGCGGAGGAGCTCTATATTGTCTAAATGTCTTGATGTTGCTGTGAGTATGACAGCCCTATCTTACAAGATTAAAAGTCTGTTTAGCCTCCTGCACTGTTTCCTATCATCAGCCATAAGGAATGGCAACTGCCACAGGATTACAGATTTTGTAAAGCGTCCCTTCTGAAATGTTAAAATTGCTCAAAGGAGGCTCTTTAGTTCAGTGATGAGGCTGAGTCTCTATGCTGATGCTGGTAAGGTACTTGACTGCAATAAAAACCTGCGTTAGTGTTGAACTGTTGTAATTTTTTTCTTAGTTCCTACAGAAATCGTAAAGTGGTAAGAAGATGCCAAAAATTTAACCAAAATGTTGTTCTTTTTTCATTGTGCTTTAAAAAGCATCCCTTAAGATATGTGGTGAAGGGTCTAAATATATATCAGAAGTTTAGTTTCTGGAGATGAAGCACAATTATGTTTGAACTTTGATGCAGTAGGAAGAAAAAAACATTCAGATGTATCAGCTGGTGATACAGCTGGTCCTCCCTTAAGCAAGAGATTTATGTACCTTTAGGTTAACATCAGGTGCTTAAGAAGGCAGTCATAGCTGTGGTAAACTATCAAGTTGCACATCTCACCTATTTCCCTCATACTCCCTACTATTTTGAGACTCAGGTTGGTTAATTAAATAATTAAACTCTTGATTTGAAGAAAAAAGAGAAAAGCTGACACATGAAAAAGCTTTGAAAGTATTTAAGTAGCTTATTTTTTTTCCATTTGGACAAAGCTCCAAGTCTTCTATTTACTCATTTAATCTGTCATTCCATTGCACCCAAGGGCAAAGTGTCATTTCTGTGTGCTTCAGTAATTTTGTACAGCACACAGAGAACAAATATCAAGTGACTGAAGTCAAAGTGGATTTCAGGCAGGAAGCTGTTTCCTCTTCTCCCCATACATTTTTAATAGAGATTTTCTTGATTACAAGGTACTAAGTAGATTTCTGCCTTGGATTTTATAAATGTGTTTATAACAGCAGTGGATACAAAACATGGGTCAAAAGACTTCTCAGAATATACTCTCTTTCCACCAGCTTATGTGCAGCGGCTTGAAAAATATCTGGATTGCAGAGTGAACTAGCTAGCAAATCACAGGTATCTGTTCATTTCTGTTTTTATAGAATACTATGGTAGGTAATAATGATATCTATAGGATTTAGTATTGTTCAAAGCCTTGTACTGCTCCACACAATGATAAGGGATAGTGAAAAGCTCTTAGAATTCCCTTTTATGAACAATTGTTTTTAAGTAGATCCAAATTACGTATCACACATTTTGGATGCTTTGGAGGCTTTCAATATTTAGGTAGGGTGCCATGGTATCAAAAATGGGTCTTCAGAGATTTATGACACTAAAACTATAGAGTCAACTTACTGAACAGAAATTTCCTAATTGCTTGTGCTATTAAAATGTGAATTAAACAAAAAAGTTCCTTTAAGAAAAGGAAATTGCAATAATTAAAATGTACAAGCTGTGTATAGCTTACTACACAGAAAATATAAACCAGTTTTATGAGAAAGTCTACTATCATTTAAAAAAAAAAAAAAGTAGTTCCTATTGAGTAGACCTAGATTGGCTTTTTCTGACATAAACAACTGGTAATTCTTTATTGATCCTGTGTGATATTCGGATGAACAAAATGGTTCTCCAGCATGTTCAGTGCATTTAAATTTGAAATTGGCGGATAGATTGTACATTAATTTTATAATTCTTAATATATACATAGCTGAACTTTTGAAGAATTAATGTATTTAGGTAGAATTAGCATCTGTGAGTAAAACAAATTACAAAACTGCATTTCTAGCAGCTGTTACTGTTTAGTGCAAGTTCATTCAAGGCTAATTTTGGCTTAGTATGATGAACTAGAGCAGTTTTACAGTGTAGGAGGGAATTTAGTTTTGGTGGTGTCAAGTCTTACATTAAAAAAAAAAATTGCACAATTGTGATCAAATTATAATATTAGCTCATCATTAATCCAGAAGTGTATGCAAAGTTTAAGTGGTTCAAGCAAACTGAACTACTAGTAACTAATAGTGTAGCCAAGATATTAGTATCTTGGTGCCCAGAAACTTCCCTGTAATTATATTGCTGGGGGAGGCACATCATGAACAAGATTTTAAGTGGTAACATTCTTACTCCATCTTTGCAGATCCCAGCACTATTATGCTATTGTAGGTTTCTTTGTACCTACTGTTATACCATGCTCTGGTATACACCACGGTGCTTCTGTAGAAAGGTTTCCCCATCTTTTTTCCTATCTATAGACATTTTACACTCTTGTGAACTAGCAGATTATTTTTCATCTGGAATCTATGTTTTTATTCTCAAATAAGCTTTTCTACTCTCAAGGTAGGATTTTTTTCTGTTCCACTGTATTTTTAAATGTCCCAATTGGAGACATCAGTCTAGAAGCAGCTTTTGCTTTACCTTGCATTTGAAGTTATATTATTATTTGCTATTTTAACTCTTGGGCAAAAGTCATTATTTCGGGGTTTATAAACACGACAGTGGCCTGTGTTAGCTCTTTCCATTTGAGGAAATATTGCCAGTAAGGCAACAATTCTGATGTGTATTAAATATGAATTTTTGAGGGATTACTGTTCATATATTACAGTGAGCAAGAAAAAAAACATGATGTTCTCAAGTCGCTTTTTGAGGTAGAGGATTTGGAACAAAAGCCCTTGCAAAATGTGGTGGCATTGTGTGATGGAATGGAGAACAGGATAAAAAGTCCTATAATAAAGGATCAAAAAATCCTGTATATTTACCTAATCTTGTTGGGGAACACTATCATGCATCTGGGTTGGTTTAAAGGTTTACATCTAGCTTGAAGATGACCAACCTCTTATTCTGTTGAAAGAAAAATGTAGCTGAGCTTTGCTTGCAAAATGTATTCTTCAGCTCTGCATCTTTTGGGGAAAGTAATGGACTGCCTGGATCCTAGTGTATTTCAGTGTATTCTGTATACAGGTTACAAGTCTTCTAGCAGATAGTAGCTCTGTTTTTTTCTTGTGACCAATTGCCATATTTTTTATAGGAATTTCAGAATATTTTTGAAGTCTTTCCTCCATACTTTATACAAGTCAACAAATAAGAAAAAATAAATCAAGGAACTCGATTTTCACAGAGTTTATACTGTCATTATTTCACATCTTCTAATTTTATGACATGATACTAACATACTTCAGAAATGTTACCCAGTTTCTTACATAAATGTTAGGATAAAAGCAAAAGGATACTCGTGCTTATTGGAAATAAAACTGAAGCATAAAACAAGCAAATTAGGACATTTACAGAATTTCTATTACTTGTTTTTGAAACTCATAACACTAAAAATGATTTTTATGTTTTCAAGACTTGCGCTCATGGCATGTATCTGCAAAACCAGCATTTAATGTCAGACTTTACTTCCAATACAACAGAAAATATTGAAATTCTATTACTTGAGCAACAAGCAGTGATAGATAGAGTACCAGTAACATAATTTAGCCCTGTTGCAATCAACATAAATGACTAAATATATGAAAAGATGTTCCTGGATAATCCATTTTGGAGTTGGCAGTGCTTAGTCAAGGAAGAAAAAAGAGGAGAGATTTTCACAGTCTAAGCAAATGAATGTTGATTCAAGCAGAAGATGCAATAGCTCATCTTGAGATATGGTTGATTGCCTAGAAATAGTAATTGTAAGATAGCAAAGGATGAGAAGCAATATAGGCTGCAGAATGTGATTTTGCAGAGATTAAGCACAACTGTCAGTGTCAAAAGGTACACCCACACATCAAACGTCTGCAGTTTCTTTCCTTAAAAAAAATGTATGAACCACAAATTTATAGAAAAGCATTCATTTAGATTAAGTAAAACCGCTGTAGTAACTGTTTGCTGGGTTGTTAACACAAAGAGTTAACATAGTTGCCTAATACTATATTATTAAAAAAACATTTTGTATCAGTTAGTACATCCATCTCTTGGGCTTGGACTTCCCTGTGAAGTATCGCAGCTTTGCACATTCCCTGCTTTTCAGTTGGAGTTTGACGTGTGAACTCACAGCAGATTTAGTGGGAAAGGGGAAACGTATCCAGTTGATAAGCTTGGCACTCTCTGTCAGCTCCTTGCAGCACCCTGGGTAGGCTTAGTAGCCTATCACACAACATAGGAATGCTTTTGCCTCCCAAGGAAAAAAACAACATTGGTTTAAAAGCTTGTGACAGTGAGGAGCGAGCAGGTAGACCTGAGAGCAGGCTCTTCTTCCCATACCAGCATGGAGGTTTAGCTGAACTGTTTCATGACTAGCAAAGAAAAGCTAATGGCATACTTGATCCTGAGTGACAGAGCAGCTTGGGCAGGATATGTGGAGGAATTTATTTTAAAGAACTAAAAAAAGCTTCAGAGAAATTACAAACATTAGGCAACAAACTAGACAACTGCCTTGTTCTCAAGACTTCTTTCATTTATTTCCAGTGGAAACACAGCATGTATGTATGAAGTGGAACTATATAGTAAGCTTTGGATATGCAGTGTTGTTAATATTGTCACCTACTTTGGCTGGGCCTGTGAGAGGTTTTCTTCTTCTACATGTCTGTGCAAGTGTGGGATGGACATAGAGGTGAAGCTGAGTCCTGACCTCAGCCTATTGTCATAAATTTGCTTCCTTACCCATTAATCTCCTGATGAGAAATAGTCATCTTTGCTGCTGGGGACTGTCCTCATGGAAGGGTGCTTTGTGGTCTGCAGGAGACTTACTGAAGTGGCTTTCCTCTCCATATTAGATTAACAAGATGTTTGGTGAGCTTTTGTATCCACTTATTTCAGTGACCGCTTCCTGTGATCTGTCATGGATAAAGGTAGATGTATGCCTCCTTCAAAGTTGTAAAAATGCCAAATATTATGCTTTTCAACAAGCATCTTGTGAAATTAATTGGGTTTTGTGTCCATCTCCTGCATGAGACAGAAGAAACTAATTGGAATTTCAGGATAGGCCAAACCAGGCTTCAGTTCTTGCAATGTAAGCCAGTCTTTTTACTTTTTAGTTGCATAATGAAAGATCACCTGATAGTTTGCCTGGTAGTTTTAAGTGAAAAACATTATTGTCATCTTCCTCCTCTACATTATTATTTGGATGAAACTGTATGAACTGCCTTTGGTACAAATATATATAAGTTTGTAGTTAATGGAGTTAGAGGAGATATTTCCAGATGAGTATTAGAAATTTCAGAAACTTGAAGTCATATTGCATTCATGCTCTAGTGTCTTTACCCTGATCTTGAAATTCATGCTCTTTCATGAGCTGTTAGGCAGTGAATTGTCTTCTTAATGTGAAAATGAGAATACACTGAAAATCTTATCAGAATTGAAGGGGTGAAACGTTTACTGTAATACTGCCATTATTTCCAACATTGCAAAAATTCCTGTTAAGAATTAGTAAATCCCTTTTGAAGTTTAATTATCAAATATGGATACCACTGTGCAACATATTGCACTGATCAGCTATGATCAAATTTGAAAGTCTTAATGTAACTGTTCCAAATAACTTCCAGTCAATATTTGATCTTTTTAATTTGGGAATACCACAGGGATTCATCCTACTCTTGTATTATTTCTGACCTATTGCAGTGTTTGCTGGTGGGTGGCTTCCATTTGTTGACATAACACATTTGTTTTTTATGGATCTGCTGATGTTATGCAACTGCTTCTCAGTTACACTGTCAAAGGAGAAGTGATAAAAGACTTGTGAAAAATATTTATTATGACACTTTCTTTAACGTAAAAACATTTATGTTGCTTTTCTTCCTCATTCTCTAATAATTTTCTGGAATCAAATCACATTTTATATCCTTCAGTGCAGGTGCATTTTTGCCTATACCACTTTGTTCAAATGCTAGAGTAACTGAGATTTGAAGTTAACATTTATCAGTACCCTATTTTCACAGGTAGTGCAGTATCTACTTAGTTTATTATGTGAGCAGGTGTAAAATCTCTGGTCTTACAAATATAGGATCACAGAACATCCTGAGTTGGAAGGGATCCATAAGGATCATTAGGTACAGCTCCTGACTTGACACAGGACCACTCAAAATCCAGCCTCTATGTCTGAGAGCACTGTCCAGATGCTCTTTGAACTCCAGCACTCAGGGCCATGCCCACAGCCCTGTGCAGCCCATTCCGTGCCCACCGCCCTGTGGTGCAGCACCTGTCCCTAACCCCCAGCTGCCCCTCTCTTGACACAGCTCCATGCCGTTCCCTCAGGCCCTGTCGCTGTCACACAAAGCAGAGCTCAGCGCTGCCCCTCCGCTCCCTTCATCAGTGAGCCTTCAACTCCTGTGTCCGGATGATTTAAAAAAAATCAGAAGAGAACTGGCCCTAAAATAGAGCCCTGGGATACCTGGGGGTAAGAAACAGTAAGAAAAGGTTAGATCTAATGTTGTCCTTCTATATACAGCATCAAAAATTTGAGTTAGAAATCTTGTTGGTGGTAATCACTTGATTTGGCTGTAGGAGGTTCAAGCAAGAGCAATTTGTTATAGTCCAAAGACAGCTGTGGTAAAAAATACCTGGTCAATGAGGTCCCTGAAAACTGTTCCTGGAGTGGTATAGTGAATGTGTAGTATAATGAATAAAACTCAGATGGGGTTTTCTGACACTGATGAGTCTAGAACTTTAAAAAAAGAGACAACTTAGATTTCTGTGCTTCTTCATAAACCCTACACATATCAGAAACTTGGCATGCTAATTAAGTAGAGCTGCAGTCAATACTTGAAACAGCTCAATCACGGATGTTTCTGTTCTGGCTAGAATATATATGTCATCAATTCTTGGGTGTTTGCCTATTTGCACATGGACCAGTTGTTTGAACTTGCATAGCAAATGGTGCATTTATTCTCTAGATATGTAATTGCTGTTCATATTCAGTATGAATGTCTTTCCAAAGACATTGACATATGACAGCATCTAGTTTGTTGTCATTTGGTAATGACTTCATAACTCTACATCAGAATCATCAATATACTGTCTTCATTTTTTGTACTTCAGCAGTTTCAGGTGCAATATGATGTTTGTTCAACTGTGCCTGCCATCTCTGAAGTACATTAATGTACACTGAAAGGAGGCAAAGTGACTGGCAGAGGAATGAATAATTACAATAATGACTGGTTGTTGTGCTTGCTTATTCTGAGGAGTATTCTAATTAGCTATTTGGGAAATGGCTGTTTCCTACATAGGTGTCATCTATATTGATTCCTGAGATAGAAGGCAGTTAATTTAATACTGAAAGCTTCACTTCACCTAGAAATAATATTGACTTCTATACTTATTATGTAACTGTATGCTGATATACTACTATTGCTGTGACAGGTCCTATGAAAGCCTTTAAAAAGCTGTGTAAGAAGGGCAGTTGGACTTCACCTGTGCTGTGAAGTAGGAACATTTTCATCTACTCTTTCTCTTGTTTCTTATAGGCCTTGCCTAAACTTTAGTTCACAGACCAATGTAAAATACTGTAAATTACTGTGAAAGTTATTGCACAGTAAGTCCTTTTTGAATAAGAGTGAATAATGTTAACTTTCCTGTCTAAAATAATAAAGTGGATCAGAAGAGAACTGCAGGAGCACATACAGGTAGAAGTCTTACTGTGAAAACTAGAGAGCTACATTAAAACAGTGCATTAGAAGGAGAAGCTGGCCACTGAGCTAGAAATATACTGAAATCAGAGGTGCTAAGCAAGTATACTCTTGTCAACTTGGGTTGACAAACAACTCAACAACTATTGGTGAGTGTCTTCACACTTAAAAGATAAAAGATGCTATAGTGCAGTTGCATCAACTATGTTTATCTGTGACTGCTGAGTTGATATTGGAAGATGTAGTAATAAAATCAAGAACATGATAAAATGTTACATCTTATTTTCTTGAAGTTTTAATTGCTCTCCAGTGGGCCATTCCATTATTCTATGGATTTGATAGCATGTCTTTCCAAAATGTTGTTCTTTCTTCCTGTTCATTTTGGGGTCTGTGGAGAATATGGTTTTCCATTTGCATAAAAAGGAAGAGGAGTTTTTCATCTCTGCTTTCATCTGACATGAAACATTAATTTCACAGTCCTTCCAAGTTTCTCAGATCTTTTTTAGTCCATGTGAACTAGAAACCTCCTTTTTGGTGATCTGAAAACAAAGCAAAGTTTGGTGAATAAGGACAGAATTCACCACATCTTTCTTCTACTTGCATTATTTGTTTTTATGACAATTACTTAGATTTATTTGCTGTTTTGAAAGGACTTTTTTTGTGGGACTACTAGCAAGAGAGAAAGAGGTGGCATTGGAGGCTTATAGATGTGGTACTGTTTCTGGTCTTACATACTGTACTTGAAGAAAGATGAAGACCTGTGGGATAAACTTCAGGAGAAAGGAATTGAAATGCCACAAATCTAGCAAACTTATTACTAAGAGGAAGGACTTCATTAAAAATGGTTGTTTAGGAATTAAAAAAAAGAAAAAAGAAGAATTATATGAAGAAAGGATAATGTAATGTTTCTATAGTGTTTACTTAACCAAAAGGCCATTGTAGAAAGGAAGGGAATTTATTTTTCCATTCTATGAAAGGTATGAAAAAACTAACAGATTTGCTTTTCAGAGGGAATATTCAAAAGTATGTAGATATATTCAATCTCTGTTTTGCTAGGAGGACTGATAAAATGATCATCTTAAATTCAGCCCAGGTTTCTTTCTGTATCTTCCCTATGATTATGAGGGAGGAAAGTATAAAGCAGAATCCAGTTGACCATTACTGAGAACTGGGTGTTCTTAGTTGGTAGTCCATCTAGGAAGAATTTAGTTTGAAAGCCATAACTTTGCTAGCAAGAAAGCTTTCCTTCAAAATTAGGAAATAAATGCAGCTAATATTAGAAATCTCTGTGATGATTATAGAAGATGCAATACTAGATATGGCATTCTCCAGCCAGTGGCTTTCTCCTGAGGGAAAAAGAGGCAAGGCCTACTACGTGCTAACAATAAAGAAATTGCTTACAGTAAGAGTAATCATGCTAATTTGGACAAAATTTCTGTGTGCACTCAGATATAAAGTATTTGAATGTGATTGTGTCTGTCAGTAGATTTACTTGTTATAAGCATCTCTGAAAATCACTGCTCAAGAAATAATAACATTTAGTGTAACTTGCTTTTAGTTAGTGCCATACAATTTTGATAGAAACTTTTATATGAACTTGTAATACATATTTAAAAAATCTTTAGCAACAATGAAGTGTGCCACTCCTATCAGCAGCATTGAACAGCAGTCTTTTAAGTCTGCAGAGATACATCTAGATCATTCAATGTTTCATTTGCTCTGCAAAAATAAACAGTAAACATTTATGTTTTGGCAATCCTTTTGGGTGATGAGAGGTCATGATTTGAGAGCCTTCATATGTTTTCCTCCAGTGAATGTGAATGACATGCTGCTGTTTCACAGGAGCGATAGTCAGGATCTCTTGTAAGAAAGCAAAGGACAGGACACGTTTCTGCATAACTTTGTATCTCTTCAGAAGATTGTTATGGGAGCAGCATGCACGCTCTTGCTCATCACTGGTGAAAATGCACAGCTAATGGTGGTGTCTACGTTGAAAAATAATATTTGGTAGCTGAGAATTTGCTCTATCAAATAGCATTGTTTAGCTTGTAGTTTGCATGGAAAAAAATAGGAGGCATTTCTTTCCAAGAGATCTACATATATCTTCCAACTTAATTTGCCTAGTAAGAGTAGGAATATGTGTCATCATTGATACTCTTAAGCATAGCATACAATTTTTCCAGGCAGCTAAGTAAGCTGTATATGCAACACAAGATGGTCACAGTGGACCTATCATGTTTTATATGTGTAATAAAGTCAGTAATGTCAGCTCCAGATGTTCAAAAACATCCATCAAGCTCCAGAAATTGTTGATTTATGTTTCCTTTTATTCATCTCCTGGTTTCTGAGATTTTAGCGCTCCCTTGAATCTTGTTTTCACACGTCTGAGGATTAGAAACTTACTTTATTTTTAATGCAACAAGAGAGTTTCTCACATTCTTTGTCACATACTATAAAATATAGCTGTACTGCTAACACAAACTGGAGTTTTCCTGTGTGCAGCCTGGAGAAGCTAAATATGTCTAGTGAATGAAATGTGATATTGTAGTACAGTAAATGTAAAGTTCATTCGAAGATGTCTTGGAGCTAATGGCCTGATTCATGACAGGGAATGGCAAATGCAATATTGATATATGTAAGTTGATGTTACTTTTAAAAAACCTGAATTAATTACCTCGTTGAGCTTTTACTGAGTCTTTTTGTCAAGTTCTGCAATAAAAATATCCTTCATAAAATTGATAGGCGTGATACTTCTAAGCTAGAAAAAACAGATTTCCTTTAATATTTTTTTTTCAAATCCATCCTCTATAATTAAAAAACAACTCTTGGTAGAACTCTAAACAAACCAGTATATGCACCATTTGTGCAGGAAACATTGAAAAATGGAATTGATATGTGAGGAGGAGAGAGTTAACCCACAACAAGAGAAGAAAAATTTAAAAAATTAGAAATTACACAGGGAGAAGTTTCTTCATGTAGTCTATGTAGACAGTAGGTACAATATTTTACAGATACAGGAATGTGGATATATTACTTTTCTGCGGGCAGAAATGTGGTATTTGATATGTCATCAAACAATGACCTGAACCTGTCATATCACAGGAAGAAAATAGTTATTGATGAAAGGAAAAATTGAAAAAATTAGACTCATGCCTTAAGATCAGGATAAGGGTTTGGAAAACAGAAGTGCCATCTCTCATGATTATATGGAGCAGTAATTTTCTTGCTGTTTCTCCACGTCTTTGAAGATGTTAGCCCAATGCTATGATACCAGTACTTTGGCGCCATAAGCAAACAATAATTATACTGTTGGGGGATTTTACAAACATTAGATACAATTTTCTTCTTCTTCTGTTTGCTTTATATAAAAGTGGTTCCTGTCAGTCCTGCAAGCTGCTGATGACTTAAGTGCCTTCAAGTGAGAGGATCAGGCATCGTTTCTGATGATGCTCTAAAGGCACATAGGGTTGACAGAATGTGGCCTGGAGAATTCCACTCGAGAGCTGATAGGACTGATCACTTTGATATGTGCTAACTTTCTTTAACCTACTTTCAGAAAATGACAATTCAGAGTTTGATTTAATTCTCAGTGCTTTCAGTTCCTTTTAACTAAACAACCCTATGGAGTCTCGTAAGGCATGCTCTTAAACACATTTATTGCTGATAATAATTCAGCATAATTCTGACAAAATTCACTATTAATAAATTTGTTTCCATATAAAATTTTAAAACCATTGCAGTATTATGAAACTTGAAGTCAAACCATATAATGAAATATTATGCTGATATAAAGTTTAGATGTCTGAGGAAATAGCAGATGTCCTGACAATTGTCATGTTTCCATACTCTAGTTGAAGGAAAATTTCAATACTTTTGTCATTATTCTGATACTGTGAAAAGTCTAAACCATTATTTTTAGGCCTAGTTTACACTCAGAAGATGCAGTGAAATTAGCTTTGTTGTGCTCTGTGTTGTGTCTCAAGTCTACAACTCGGAATTACAAATGGAATGCCACATCTTGTCTTTATTTCCAGAGCTGAGTCGGGTATCCAAAGAAGAACTATGTGGTGATGATTGTGGCTTGGATCTTCAGATTTCCACTAGTGAATATTTTCAGTTACTCACATTTATGTCACATACAGCCTAAAGATAAACACAACTCCAGATTGTGTGATTTTATCTGAACCATGACAACTGTGGAAGAGACACAGACAGTCCCTGTTGTTGTCCTGCCATGTTAAGAGATACATTTGATAGAAAGCCTAGAAACCATAATTTTCTGTTCCAGTTCTTCTGCTAATTGTTATTAATATTTCTATTGCTTTCGCAATGCACGTAGTTCATATTTCTACCTTTCAGTGTATCTCTCAGTGGTTCATTTTCACAAATAAAATATTGGACAGCTTCTTCAAGGTCACTTTAAGTAGAACTGGGAACAGACTTCAGACTTCCATTACATTGGCACTGAGTCTCATCTGCTTTGCCAGTCTTTCAACAGGATTATGAAAAATAAATTTTGTATTGCAAAACATTTGCACTTAGAAGTGAATTCGGATGGTGTGATAATGTTCATTTTTATGTTTTTGGCTGAGAAAAACTATTCCACTGAAAACAGTTTTGTATCCTAATCCACATTCTAATGTGTACAGTCAGAGACTGTTATAGTGTATTTTGCCTATTTCTTATAAACATCTGCTAATGTCAGCTACAAAAATATCAGAATCTGAGTTAATAAGCTTGTTTTTCTGACAATGGATCTCACTCTTAAAGGTGTGACCTAAGTACTTTAATGATATGGGGTGTCTCAAGATACTTACTTACTTACAAGCCATCCTTACAGCCTTCCCATTACAGGTTTGGTTTGAATCCTGCACAGTTCAGCAGGCTTTAATTACTGTTTTCGTTTGAGACAGATTTGACATTTCTTTGTAATGAACTTTTAGTGAATTTGGGTTTCAGTTCAGTGTCCAAGCAGCTTTCTTAGCTCTTCAGTGCTGCAGAATCCTCTGGCATTTGCTGGGTGCACAGCCCCTCACAGTGCAATCCTTTCTTTGTAGTAAGACTTCATGGAGTGAGAAACATAATATGCGGAGTGCACATATAAGGAGGGCAGTTATTATACTTGCATCTGAATTGAGGTGAAGAATTAGAAAAAATATGGCTTGCCCTTCTTTAAAGTCTTAATAATTATTTTTCCCCCAGATTTTGGTTTTACTTACACTTTAATAATACTGTTTTGGCTATTCTTTTTTAAAAAAAACATATATACATTCACACAGAGGTTTTGATGCCATTGATACCATAGACATTTATTACACCATTGTTTCCCAGGTTTAGTTCAGTCTGGTATTTGCTATTGCTTTACATAAGCACCAATCTATCTTTCAGTATACCTTTGGGATAAGTTAACTTTCAGTTATCCTAAGTGCATAGTTCAGGAGCCCAAGTGCCTTCCGTTTCACATGCAGTCTTAATAGACAAGCTTTTGCAATGCAGTTGGACTTGTTTTGACCAAAGGGTTGGACCACATGACTTTCAGAGGTCCCTGCCAGCCATGGTTGTTTGGTGCCTCTGTCCTTTGAGCCTGCCTGACTCGGAACAGCATGGCTGCGCAACAGCCAAAGAGGAGCTGCTGCTGTACCATGCAGACCTACTTTTGCCCATCCTGGGCTACTGGCCTATGTTAGACTCTCAGGATATTTTAGTAAGTGTGGATGAGAAGAGCACATGCCACTTGAACGGCGATACCCTTGTGCTCCTGTGCTACTGTCAGTGCTGTGGCACAGCCACTTTTATTTGTCTCCTTATGCCTTTAAATTCATCAAAGGGACTTTGATCTTTTGCTTGAAAATACATTGAGAGTTTATTTTAAAACACCTGACAGAAATGGCTCACTCTAGGAGCCAGAAGGAGCTCAGGCACTTTTTAAATGCACATATTAATAGAAGCATGTAAATCCATACGGTCTTTTTGTTAATCTGTGTGAGGCTATTATAGGAGGTGATATGCACTTTATTAAGTAGATCTTAACCAGAAATATTCAGAATGTTTGTGAGGAATGCTTCACTTTATTCAAATGTGACGTGGCAATTTACTTATGTGAGTATACATAAAGGCTTAAAAAACTGGGAGAAACTACAGATGCTTCCAGTATTGAGCTGTTCCTCTGTGTCAAACAACTAGTTGCAGTGAGAAGCAGGATTCTGCATTCTGGGCTGCTGAGAACTGAGTAGGAACAGCTGCAGAACTTGGCAAAATGCAAAGTTTAAAATGCAAGGATAGAAAAAAAAATTCTGTAAACAGTTGTGTGAAGTTCTGGTTTATTTTTCTATTGCAGCATCAAATTTTACAAAAGATGTGTAGTTCTGTGTGATATAGAGTTGTCCACATGGTAGTCCAATTTTTTTGCTTTGTGTTTGCTGGAGAAAATAGAGATAAGGATGGTAGAGCTAACATGAAAGCCTCAATTTTTCTTCATTTTACTATTTAGAATGGAGAACAAAAAGGTTGGACTTCAAAGGCTACATGATTTTTGTTTAATGTTTTTCAGCCACAGCAGAGAATTACGTCAATAGTGTGTTTTCCAAGATGCTTTGTTGCATTTAGTGTGAATAGGCTGCAGAAAATAGAGAAAGACATTAAGACAAACAACCCTTCTTTCTCCCCAAGCACACCTGTCAGCAGAATGATTTAAGGCTTCTACCCAGAAATGCAGGGCCTGTGTGACACATCACAGGGTATCTCTGCTTTATAAAGCAGCACAGACTTTGATTTCCGCTCCAAATATGTTGCAGTGTCAAACCAGTAGATTTGGATTTGAGCACCATTGCAAATATTTAATTTGATCCAAACAAAAAGGGTGCTGAAGCTGACAGGGACAGATATGCATACACGTATATACATAGTATGTACACACACACATATATATATGCATACAGGAGAGCACAACTGCACTCTTTTTATCACTTTAACCACTTTGGCAAGGTGGAATGTTTTTCTTTCTAGTCCTATACTTGTAATCAGTGGTATTTTTAATGCTGTAAAGTCACTGTGTGGGTCCCTCCTGATCAGAGAATAAAGCAATAGAAAATGGCAGTTTGAAACTCACTGAAGAAGGGGTGAGAATTTGTTTGATAACTGTTTCCTGCATGATGTATAGCACAGTATGTTTAAGATTTAAAAGTGCACATGCAGAAGTAGTCAGTACCTGGGGATATTATTAGTTTATGCCTCATCTACTTCATGTTTTTGTTTCATGTATTTATTTGATCGGTTTCATAGATGAGAGACAACCTGAAAAGAATAATGTAAAGTCTTGTCATCTTTTCTATGAAGGCATATAATTAAAAAGAGAGGTCTTCCTTTCTGCATTCATTTTCAACAGGCTTCCTTTTCCAGATTTTGCTAAATATTAATTACAATTAATTACAATTTCAAAAATAATGAGTTGAGGTGACTGTACCGGTCACCAGTCTACAAAGGAAAATCAGGAAAGTAGAAATTGAATAATTAACATTACATTATGTTTGCAGCTCTTTGTATGAAAGAAAATAGAAAAATTTAAAGAAAAAATTTCTAATGGTGATCTGATTCTGGCAGCATACCAGCTTAACATTGCTTATTACAGCTCAAAATCAAACAAAATTGAAACTCAAGGATGTAGATCTGTTAGCAGTTCCCTATTTCTGCTTTGTCTCGTGCATGAGCCATCAAAGGTTGGACTCAGTTACATGAAACAAGGCATCTATTGCCATTGTAGATACTTGAAGCCATTGCTCCAATAGGCTCATGCAGGTATTTTATAACTGAGCAGTAACAGCTCAGTTTCCACTCCTAATTTGTATCTTCCAGCCCCATGCAAATGCCTGAGAAACTTCAGGTGTTTGGGGCCTCCAAACAGGCTGCCTGTTGTGGTCCCACTTCAAGGGCCTTATTTCTAATGCACTAAAATATGTTTTAACTTCAGGTTTCTGTTTGATTACAGGCAAAGTCCTTTCATTATCTTTGTAGTCTCACTCCATTTCCTTAACAGGATATCATGCTTTTTTTGTTCCTCCTGTTCATCGCTCTGGGATAAATCAATTCAAAGATTCCTTTGGCAAGATCTCAGGCCAGCACTTACCTCAACTAAGCCATTATTTCAAACAGGAGTCTCTTCTGCCAAAGTCTCATGCCAACTTTTTCACAAATAATGAAAAGCTGATGAACAGTTTGGGAAGGGAGCTCTTTGCTCCACTATTTGTAGATGAATGTCTTGGGATTTACCCTGCCTATAAACTACCCTAAACTATAAATGACAGTACACCATATGTAGGAGTTCTATGTGATAATTCATATTAATAGTGTTAGAAACAATAGATCAGTTGCTTTTGTAGGAAAAGTGGTTCAGTATTGCCAAACACAAAACAAGTAGTGTTGTACTTAATAGACCATGAATTTCTATTAAAGGCAAGTTTAGAGGAAATTTTCAGTGGTCTTATTGATCCTGGACATTTAGACCATATTACCCTTGCTGAAAGTACTTTTATGTATTTGTATGACGCTTTGTGTCAGCTCAACAGTAATATTTCCATTTCAGAAGATAAAAGAGGACATATATTTGTATCAGCCTTGCAGAGTTGTTGAGACAATTTACAAGTCTATGTGCAAAATCTTTTTGCCTGTGTTCTACTATGGTAATTGAAGAAAATACTTTTTTTTTTTTTTTTTTTTTTTTTTCTGTCAGTGTCTCAGCACACTCCTTGGTAACCTAAGACTTACCAGTTGTTACATTTCTTCTGGTATTTAGAGGAAATACAGAAGAAGTAAAGCATGCTAAGATCCTTGGATGAAAATGTTATGTTCATTCTTTTAATTAATGTCAGTATTCTAACTGGAAAGATCTTGGATCTGAGCTGTGACCTTGAGGTTAAAAAAAAATACTAATTATCAGTCTTTTAAAAATGCTAATTAACCCAGCCAACCATTAAATTGTTTAGATTACACTTGACAGTATTTAATTAATACAAAATATAAACTCACATTTTGCTAATGTATAAAATGCCATTTGAATTGAGAAGGCCCTCTTAAGTACCAGTTCAGATTTTTAAAGTCTTTCCTTATATGTTTATATATTCTCATATCCTTTGGAAAATATTAACATAGTTTAATACCTGCATGAGACAAATCCAGCTGCTGTTTTTTAATGGTCACTTGTGGTCCTTTCATTAGAAATCAGAGAAGATAGGACCTGGGGACTTGACCTTTGTGGTGCTCAGCTAAGCACCAAGTTTCTTATCACTGAGTGGAAGGGACCTCAAAGCACATCTAGTTCCAACTTTGTGCTGTGGGAGGGCTGCCCCCCAGCAGCTCAGCTGCCCAGGGCCACATCCAAACTGACCTTGAATGCCTCCAGGGAGGGGGCACCACAGCTTCTCTGGGCAGCTATGCCAGTGCCTCACCACCTCTTGAATAAATAATTTACTCCCAACATCTAATCTAAAACTTCCATCTTTTAGTTTAAAACCTTTGCCCTTTGTCCTATCACTATCAGACCACATACAAGTTGGTCTGCATCTTTTTTTAAGGCCCTGACTGAAATACTGGAAATCACAGTGAGATCTCCCCAGAGCCTTTTCCAGCTTTTCTTCATAGGAGAAGAGCTCCAGCCCTCTGGTCATCTTGCATGTGTGAAACTACTCTACACAGGTGGAAACCAGAGAAGGAAGGTGTGGGTGAAGATACTTCAGCTGTGCAGAATCTACAGTAGCAGCTCTCAGGCAAGCATGCAGTGTCCACAGGCAGAACACTGTAATTGCAGCTACCATTCCATAACCAAGAGAAAAGCAAACTGCTGCTTCCCTGGGCTTTCCACAGAGCTGATGGACAAACTTACCTAGGCCTTCGGTGATTAAGGGTTGAAAACATCAAATCTTCTGACATAGCCATTAGCAGCTTTTATAGTGTCAAGTAAGTCAGTGGTGCGATGGCAGCGTGACAAGCTGTGAAAATACTTTTAGCCCACAGCACAGTAGAATGGTACACAGAAGCTCTGGATTGCAAGTTAATGCATGAATAGTGAACCCCACTGTTAGAGTATTTAATCCTAGCTGGTATGGTAAAAGTACCCTGGACAATAATGCTTTCCTAAACTGTCCAGGTTACCATAATCTATCAATATGCCAGTAATACACTGCTCACAGATGGAGTTCTCATCTTTCTGGGACACAGGTGTTTACAGTTTTAATTCAGAGGAATCTCATTGGTTTTATTCTGATGTTAAAATGCTAAAACAAGATAAGCAAGGAAGATCATTTGCAGTAAATGTTATTTTTACATTTCAAAATGGAATTTATTTGAGTGGATGAAAGTCTGTTCCAGAAGCCCAGCTACGCAGCTGAAGGAAAGTGGAGAGATCCTGCACTTGATCATTTTTTTCATTTCATACTTGCCAGAAGAGTAATTTAGGTATGAACATAGCTTTTTCAGATCAAATCTGCATCCTTCTTATCTCTCAAGGCAAGAACAACATATTAGAAAGTTGCAAGTGAAACGAGATCAGACATCATTTAACAGGAGGCAGTAACATATGAACAGGATGCTGATAGTGTGCTTGGCGTTGTGAGTGGGGGCAGGAGAGTTAGGATCTCTGGGAGACCAGTAAATCCTGCTATAAGGAAAGTATCTCTTTGATGTGCAAAGATGTTGCAGGCCTGCTGATTAGTAGAAGCATGCACTCTTCAGATGTAGTCACCTATGTTGTTACAAATGGTGAATGGAATAGTCTGGGCATTTGCACCAGCCAGGGCTTTTTCCATGCTCTCAAATAAACGTTTGGCTTTTCAGGGATACTTTTTCAATTTTTAAAGCTGTGAAATGACTGCCTTAAAGACAGCAGCGTGAAACTTCTTAAGAAGCTGATGAGGTGATTTGAGGTCCCTTCCAACCCAAGCTGTTCTACAATTTTCTATAATTCTATGATAAGGTGCCAGGCCCTCAGCTTACCATGAAGCTCCAGCTATGACTTCTAATAGTAACTGAGAGTAGAAATACACTTTCTGTTTTTTTTTTCTAGTTGCTATTACTTTTTCCTTTTTTAGTTTTCTTCTGCTGAGTTACACAATGGGATTCATGTATGCCACATTCTTACTATATGTAACAAAATATTAAATAGAATTGAAGACATAGCAGTGCTTACAGCTGTACAGTAGCTTATAAATTAGAGAATGTCATTCTTACTTTTCAAACTTCATTCCATCTTCAAAAAGTTAAATTTGGAAATGACTTGTTGGCTTTTTCAAAGATAATAGCTTGGAAATGGAAAACAGTACACAACATCATTGATGTTTGAAGAAAATAATCACCTAAAGAAACCAGTATAAGGGTTTCACCATTCATATTCCTTGACATCCTTCATCTTTTTCATAAAAGTATGAATTTCAGATTCCAGATTTTTCATCTTTTCATCTTTTGGTGTCTAAAATTTATGTTGGACTATTTCTTTCTTACTCTTCAGTACTTTCTTTAAATGTGCATGTTCAGTGTTATCTTCAAGCCAACTTGATTAGATCTTCCATTCATTTTCTTCTGAATTATATTTAGACTCAGAAACACACAAATATCTTTAAATGAGTTTTCTTCTAAACCTCTGTAGTGCCTGACTGAGGTCAAAGTGCTGCTATGTTTTATTTTCAGTGGTTGCATTACTGCAAAGCATCACTGGAGAAGAGCAGCCTCCTTCACCTAGCTCACCCAGTTTTTGCAGAGTGCAGAGTTGCACCCATTTGGGTATAAGTATCTTGAACTTTCAGCATGGATGCTGCTTGTTCCTGTACAGTTGAGAGGCAGTTATATTTACATAAATTGGTCTTCACAAAGGTTATTGGAAACTGCACAGCTGGAAATCTCAGCTGACGTAGCTTCACACTGATAGACCTTTAAATCTCTCTTATTGTCCACATATGCTTCTGTAGTGTCACTAATAAAGAGTGATGGCGTTTAGATGGAAAAGAGCTTGTATGAGAACAACTCTGACTTCCTTCCACTCGGTTGTCATTTGGCTTGTCTAATAAAAGATAGAATCTCTGTCTACAGAAACATACCTCTAAAATTCTACTGTAATCCTTTAAAAGTACTCTTTTGATTCCGGGTTGCTGGGGGATGGTGTGAGATTTTTTCAAAATTAGATCCAAGATATATTGAAGGCAGTTCTCAGCATACAGAGAAAACAGTGTTACTCTAAATTTTATACTTTATAACCTGGGGTTTCAGTTAAGATCTGAGCTACAGGAGGCTGAGAAGGAAATCAGGTTATTGCCTGAGAGCTATTATTGGCCTCTGTATTTATTTTTCTTCCAACAGTAGCACAATATATGTCAAGCTAGGATGATAATAAGTACAGAAGCATTTGATGTGAAAGTGCAACAGATACCATACATTTTGAATTAAGATTTCCTTCAAAGCTTGCGCCATATAATCATTTATTGGTTCATCAGCTGTGGGTCAAGGTTCACAATACATTTTAATTAAATGTTTTGCTCTTTTACAGCTCAGAATAGGCCTGATCATGAACAAGAAAAATCCATTTACATTTAATATTACATTATAATAATTTAAATTATTTAATAAATGACTTTTTCCCTGACAGATTTACATTATCACTGCATCTTCCAAACGTAATTAAGATGTTAGTGTTGCCTAGACTTCTGGAAGATTCCTCCTCGGAAGATATATTTTAAATAATTATTTTCTAAATAACTTCTATATATGTCTAACAAGAGTACCAATAGCTTTGAATAAATCAAAATTTATATTTAAATACCAATAGGTAATTGACATTGCTGTCTTCTTGCGCCAGGTGGGGCATGTAACATATTTGAGTTACACAACAATTTAGACAGAACACTGGAACAGGTTGTCCAGAGAGATTGTGCAGTCTCCTTCTCTGGAGATATTCAAGACCTGCCAAGATGCTTTCTATGGAACCTGCTGTTAGGAACCTGCTTTAGCAGGTGGGATGATCTTTAGAGATCCCTTCCAAAACTTAAGATTCTTTTCTCTAGAACATAAATAAACAAATATAAGCTTGTTCTGCTAAGCGTGACAACCAATTGTTACTTTGACTTTCATTCGACTTTTATCAAGAATCAAAAACAAGGTCAGGTCCAATTAGTGCCAAATCAATTGACAGCATGCAAATAATACTCAAGAGAGATGTCTAACATGAGAAGCATGCTCTCGCCTTAGACACATCAGTCCTTACCTATATCATTGAAATCCTGCTAGAAATTAAATTTTACCTTTTGGGATTATGTTCCAGCTACGCTATGTGTAGCCTCCACCAGCACCTAACTGTTTTTATATTCTGTGCAGAATTTTTCAGTCTTTGTTGATTCTAATTGTTCAGCACAGACCCCAGCTGAAAAAAAAAAATTAAAATAAAATTAACTTTCATTGATAGGGCTAAGTTAATTCTTGCTTTCAAGTTACTCTGGAAGAAAAGCTGTAAGGAAGTTAATTTTGTGGTCTAGGGGATGCTTAATAGCCTTTTTGAATCCTTTTTATTCTTGTCTATCTACATGCCCCACTTGTTCGGTTTCTGTTTCTCTGCCATTGAAATGAAATTCTGAGATTATGATACCATCTAATAAAATGGCATCATAGAGTGGTAGATATTGTGAATTGTGCACATTATTTCTACCATTTCTGTCTGGTTTTTTCCTCAAAACTTGTTTTGTTGTTTTTTTTTTTGTTGTTGTTGTTTTTTGTTTGTTTGTTTGTTTTTGTTTTGGTTTTGTTGTTGGTTGGGGTTTTTTTTATTATTAATTGTCAAGTATCTCAACTTATTTCTGTTCAAATGAACTGACTTTTTAATGAGATAAGTAAAGCTAATGAGGAGCCATGAGAAGAGCCCAGAGTCTACTCTGTGCAGACACTGCTGGTTCCAGACAGCTCCAAAATGAGACAAATACATGATGGTACTGAGTCCATCATACAAGGTAAACAGCATTGAAAAATTTATGTGAGAATTCTGCGCATAAAAATTACATGTGCGTTACTCTCTTCTCATAATACAAAGAAGAAGATGATTTTGGAAAGATTAGTAATGTAGTTGCACTGGGATGTGGAACACTATTAACCATTCAAAAGTAGTCCAGTGTTGCCATTTCTGACTTTTTCAAAATATTACTGAATCTACATATTCCCTTACTGGAAAACACTGAAAAGACACTTCTAAATATACAGTCACTTCTAATTAAAACCTCAGCAAGTACAAGTTATTATGATATTGTCTGAACAAAATGCCCTTCCAAAGCTCAGATTGTAATTTCTTCAGGACCGAAAAAGACAAATTGCACATTTGAATGCAAGCCATTAAAGTCTTCTCTTTGGGGATTTGTTTTGTTTTTGTTTTGCCCACCCAAAGCTTCTCAGTTTCAATGTGTGGATTTTTTTTTTTTTTCCATTCTATTTTGTGCCTTCAGCGAGTTGGACAAAATGTTTTCTCTTCTCACAAAGGAAGTGTAACACTGACGAAACTATGACATATATTTGTCACAAAATGAACTGTTATAATTATTTCCTCACATTCACTCTGTGGCTAGTAACTTCTGCATGATCTTAACTGCAACTGGTATAATAATATAGGGAGAGTGGATGTCGGCAGCACTGAAAGAGAAAGTTGTAAAAGTGGAATAAAGCCCCCTATGTTTCACCTCACTTCAGCTGTACCAATGATTTTGTCTGCTGAAATGCACCAAAATGTTCAATGGTAACTTGTATTACTAAACAGCACAACACTGTGGATACAGACTCTTGCTTGGAAAGTATAAATGCAGTGATATTAACAGGACATAATTACATCTCCAGTGTATGAAACAGTGGAAATGAATCCCTAAGAATATTTTATACCAGTAGAAATGTAAGTCATCTTAGTCTTACAGCGGATAATATTCCCACATTTGGGATTTTGGGATCAGTTTTCAGCAATGTTAAATGCTTTGGTTTATCTACAAATAGTCAGTACACGTTCTGACGTTCAAGTCACACTGAGTGACTTGAGTGTGATCTGCAGATCTGATAATTCATATGTGTAGGGAAGGGAATTTAAAATGGTAGTCTTCAGTTCAATATTCTTCTTTTAGAAAATGACCTATATACTGTAATATTTCTAAGAATATTCTGTATGGAATTAGAATCCTACTCTGTCCTGAGACTGAAACCTTGTTAATTGACCATTTCAAATTGCAATAACTGATGTTGTGAAGGTATCTTAAATAGAAAACATAGAGGTAGGATTTGATCCAATTTCATTAAGATTTAATTTAGTCTTGAGGACAGAAATTCAAATGTATGCTGACAATGTGTGCAGGTTTTATTAATTGGAAAGATTCTGTAGCATCCCTAGGAGGAATAAACCAACAGAGAGAGACAAATGTGTTTCTCAGTCTAGATAAAATATCAGATATTCAGCTTAAATAAAAAAAGTCAAAACTGATCAGTTTGATGAAAACAGTCAAAAATGTGCACCTGTATGGAGATTAGAACACTTGGAAATCAATTTTGTGCTACAGGAGTTCCGTTAGAGTGCACAAGATTCATTCTAAAGCTGCTGCTCAGTTTGTCATGAAAAAGTTCAGTGCAACTGTTCTTATACATCAAATGCAAGTAGAGCGTTAACACTTTTTTAAATGCCTTCATTGAGAGAATGTTTTGAATCTTGTGTGTTATCCTCAGCAACTTCAGACTAGACGGCTGCTGATAAATCCAGTGCTGAAAACTACCGTTAAAGCAGTGTATACAAAAACAATTGAAGATACTGCATTTATCTTTGGTTTAAGTTATAAGGAAGAAATAATAAGTCACTGAGCTTTTGCAGGCTTCCAAATTCATGGGAGTTATTGGAAAGACAGTGTTTCATTTCAACTATTTCAAGAATTAAATAACAACCAAGGATTGAAACACTTATTGGTAAATTAAATCACTAAATCATCAAAACTGCTTGTTACTCAATATTATTCATAAACAAAACTTTCAAAAAAAAAGGAAGGAAAATTTGAAAATATTGCTGTAACATACGCATTAAGAATAATAGTATTGCTAACATGCAGTTCATACTTCCAAAAATTTGCCATTCAATTTGTTAAGGTTGACTACTTTGATAAATTTCTAATCTACCTCTATGTTATTTCTTTCAACTTCTGATTTGAAATCACATCACTTCATCTTTTTGTCAGTAAAAAGAAATGAAATGTTAGTAAAAGCATGGAAATGCTTTTAGTGTATTATTAGCAATGCTTGTCACCATTTGTGATGATGCACATACATGCACAAATCTTATCTTTTCAGTGGTAACTAAAATGGCTTTCATCTTTATTAGCTGTGTGACATCTGATTTTATTAAATTCATTTATAGAATCATAGAATTGCTCAGGTTGGAAAAGACCTTAAAGATCATCAAGTCCAACCATGACCTGACCATACTACCCTGACTCTAACAACCCTCCCCTAAATCATGTCCCTGAGCATCACATCCAAATGGTTTTTAAGCACATCCAACCACCTCCCTAGGGAGCCCATTACAGTGCTTAACAACCCTTTCTGAAGATAAGTTTTTCCTGATATCCAACCTACACGTACCCTGGCGCAACGTAAGACTATTTCCCCCTGTCCTGTCACCTGTCACCAGTGAAATATTAATACTTCTTAGTGCACCAATAAATATTTGCTATATACTGTAGCCAAAATAATGAGTAATTCTTACAGTGAAACTATGAATTAAATGTGGTGTGAATCTCAGGATCACTGTAAAGTCTATAAGCTGCCACCAAATCACCACCAAGAATCCCTTATTTATTATCATATAAAAAATTAAGCCACATCAATGTGAATTTATAAACAGCATTAGAGGAATGCGTGAAGATAATTTAAGTTATTAATTATTCCACTGAAGTCACTGCTCAAATACACACGCATACATATGCGTGTCACAATAGCGCCAACATACAGAATGTAATATTTTCCTTTCATGAATATTTACCTCACTGTATACTCCTTGCATTTATTTTCCTAACTTCTCATTCAGTGGTCCTCTCTTTATCTGCCATTCCTTTTCGGAATATTGTTTTTCTTCTCCAATCTTTGTATTTCTTTTGTTGCTGCATTTAGTACATTTTCCTGCATGCTGGATATAGAGAACCAGAAGTTATGACACTTCACTTCTTAACATAAGTCACTGAGAGATGTTTAATGAGAAGAACAATAAATTTTCTCCCCAAAATGGAAAAAAAAAAAAAAAAATTGACTTTAGAGGAGTAACTACACCCTATAACTTTAAATGTTCCTAGGTTGTAGCATTATGAAATATTCCCACTGAAACACTTGCCATCTTTAGTGGGTGCAAACAGTTCAGGAAGTGTGTTCTATTACTTTCTACTTACAGGAAAAAAAAAAATAATTTAGTTTCAAGGCTATTCTTACTAATGCTTATGCATACCTTCCATTGCTATCCGAATACATTCTGGGAAAGCTTTTACAGTGTTTATTGGACATAGATCAAGTACGTGGTTTAGAGTCAAACTATGAGTAGCATTGTATCACTTCAAATGTCTCTCACGTTTGGCAGAACTCCAGGAATTAAGAGTTTTTAAAGTTAATTTTCATTTGCGTGCGAAGTGATTTCACTCTGCATACATCCCAAATCACATTCAGCCTGTGAAGCAAGAAGAGCATGTATGTGTTAAGGTAGAATACAATGTCATTTTCAGGTGAGATGCCATGCACAACTTAGGCCTGCATAGCCTTTCCATTTGTAAAGTACATAGCATAAACTATTTTTGCCCATTAATGTAGTTTAAATTATACTTTTAAAGGGATTTTAAAATGTTCTCTGGCCCAGCACATCTGATGGGCCCAGTGGTCTACATTCCCTAAGGCTTCCTTTCAACTGTGCAGCTTGAGATAAGGTTACTGTTTACTGTGATTAAAAACATCAAAGCATTGATTGTCTATTTCAAATTCCTTTCCCAAGGTAATTTGAATCATTAACTATCCCATTGAAGTCACAGCTCAAATTGTTTCTTCAGCCTGCTTTTCTATTTTTCCTGCTTCTTAAAGTAAATTCCATTCTCTTCATTAATTTTTAAGACTCATTAAGTTCAGCCAATATGTTCTGTGAAATTTAACTGTTAATTTCACTTCTTAAAAAAATAAACATTTGTAGATAATGAAATGCCTGAAGGGGAACCAAAAATCTCAAGAATATTGAAGAATAGTGGAAGAAATACATAACTTGCTTGAGAGACCCTTTTGTAGGTGGATAAGTGTAATTATACCATTTATAGGAGATCAATAAATTGAGGGATGAACTACATGAAGGGTGAACTTGGAGTGACACAGCAACCTGGCAGCTCAGCATAAGGTAAAGCCCAGTCATTCAGCTTTCGCTGGCAGACAACACAAGAATATTTTCCTTTCTGTCCTTCAGGATATTTCTGGACAATGAAGGTCAATGGAGAGATAAGAATTTTGATTATGTCCTGCTATCAAAAGTATACATAATCTAATACTTTCACTTTTTTTCTCATTTCTTTCCTTGGGAACAAATTGTGGAAAATGAAGGTGAAACTACCTGTGGCCACCTGCTGCAATGATGTTTCCATCTTAACCATATACTGATATGCTGAACTTGGTTTAGATTTGGTCTCCAAAAGGAGACTTTTTCCTTAACTTGCATTGTTTTGGAGACAGTGTCATTAATGCAGAATCTTCCTTTTGCTCACCATCTTCTTTTGCAGTTTAATACAAATATGTCTTCTTTCCAATGAAACAGAGGTAACTTTGTCTGTAAGACAGATAACAGTGAGCTAGTTCATATAATGGCTGCAATTCCATCAGTTAGATCAGATTTAAAATAAAAGTTATGAAAACATGCAAGAAAGGGTCTGGCATTTGAAATACTAGGCTGTGGAATGGCATGTAAAATCCCAAGTCTGGAAGTGCCAGTCTAAACTCTACCATAAAGAAGTGCTTTTTAAATGTTGCTGACTTTCAGATTCCATGACCAGGTCCATAAAGAGTTGGGAAAAAAATGGCTCTACTCCAATTCACCTTTTAAATTTAGAACCCATCTATTGTGTAGACACAGAAAAGAATCTCTGATCTACAAAGCATGGCACATAAATGTTTAATTCTGGTGTTTAGATACCGTAGTGATAAGATCATTAAAAATACATAAGCAGTATATACCTTTGGGGAACTGACTCAGAAGAGAAAGGTAAGGGGAAGCAAATTTCTTCCACACCTAAGAAAAAAGGAAGAGAACATAAAGGCAGTGAACTTTTAAGAGTAAGAAAAGAAAGAAAACCATATAGTCAAAAGGAAATTAACAGAATACAGCACATATCTGAAAATAAATAGCAGGACTATTTGATATCCGAATATTAAGTTGTGCTTCAATTGTTTGTCACAATACTGCACGTACTGCTTCAAACTGCTTGCCACATACGATGTAAGTAGACAATATACAAAGAGTGTATCAGTGCATATGCATATTTCCCTAGCCAAATTGCATTTTGGATTATAAATGAAGCATCAAAAAGCACAATTACTACTGAAAACATGGTTCTGCTAGCCCATACTGGAATAATAGGAACAGTCTTAAAAATGTCCAGCTTCCTTCAGAAAAATACAAGTCAGAATAAATACATAATGAGATTAGAGATTTATTTCCCTTTCCTTGCCCCAAAAGTTATAAATAATGGATCTTTTAAAAATACAAACCATAAAATATAATTTGAAACAGTATTACCATTATAGTTAGTAGTCTGTTAAAATCTAGGTCTGGCTGTCTGCAATCCCTCCTCAACAACTGAATTTGTCTTCTCTGAAGAACATTTGGTAACTAAACAGGCCTTGCCATCTGTCTTGATCTCAAGGGTCTTCGTAGTTTTAAGGACAGCAGGTAAGTGCAAGGGATGTGGAGCAAGCAACAGGAATTAAAGAGCTCGAGTTTTGCTGTTCTCAAAACTGATGGAAAGAATCTGTATGTCCCATATAAACTGCAGGAATAGAGCCAGGAAAAATCCTGAGTTTAAAAAAAAAGTCAAAAACTAATGTGCCTGTTTAAACAGTATCTTCAAGCACCTTTTCCCAGAAGACGGCATGTTGCAGCCATCTGGACTCTGCATAGTACCTCCTACATGTCCCACTAAATGTGGTTCAGAACTTTCAGTGCATTGCTTAAGGGATTCCCAGCCCTCATTTAACAGTGTCATACCTAATGCCACTGAATCAACTAGCTAACACATGTACTTAGGATAAAACCAAGTAAACACATATCTTCTTGTGTATTGTCTTATGAAGACCTTGTAGCAGACTTGAATACAGGTTAGGTTTTGTCCCAGAAATCTTTTTGTTATTTTTTCTTTATTTATTTTTCTTTATAATTAAAGAATTTTGGCGCTACATAGATTGCATTGGAGGGAGCATGAAGCCTTGAAGCCAATGGGGAATGTTTAATCTTAATCTTGTACAACCTAAACAGTGATTTGATGCTCTTTTTTATTCCTCTCTATCAACTTCCAACTATTTAGAAGTATATGCCATGTAACATCAATCAATTAAATCCCATGAAGCTCCTAAGATTTGATTTTCTTTTCCAGTTCTCTGATTTTATACCAAAAAAGGCCTTCAAAATACTTGCAGGTGCTGAACTTTGCTTCAAACACGTTTCTTTATTTTTACTTCCAAAAGCTTCAATCTCTTCTGTGTGTACATAAGGATTAAGTACTGAATGTGCTAAAAGCCAATTCCATCTTTCAAGTAGGTCTCTTAAAGTCCTCTTCAAGCCAGTTTGGCCCACTGTTATGCATTATTACTTATCCCTTGATTGCAGGCTCTACTTAGCATCCATCTTAGGAGGCTCCACTTAGTATTGCTCATGATTTACCAACTCTTATGTTCTATCTCTAGAAAGCACTCCTGTGCTCCAGTGACACAGAGATCCTCCATTGGCAATTTCAATTTTCTGCTTTTATTGTCTGGCTGCTTATTTTGTCATCTTCAAGTATCTGCAAGTAGAGCAATTCTTGACAGAGAGGCAAGTGATCTGCACATGTATCTCATGCTACAGAATGCATATAAATCTGAAAGATATTGGTAAAATTTAAGAAATGACTTAGTGTTTTCTCACAGAGCATGATGCATACAAGGACTGAGAGTTGGAGTGATTAATTTGAAAACAACAGTACTTAATCCTCTTGAAAAGACAATATTTTAAAATAAAAATGGGCGCAATTTGGTTGTTAGGATTATCTGTCTCTCAGAAGTGGCTGCACTTCTGAGAGCAGACTTGTCCTTGCCTTGTGTATGTGGTTGACACATATTGATCTTCCCTGTATTACAGCTATGTACGGTATTGGTTATGACCAAAAATGATTTTATTCATAATAATGTTAAGTACTTGCTGGCCAAATAACAGACATGGAGAATTTCATTTTATGACTTGTGTAAGACTGTCTATATGTGGATCATATACACACAAAAATTCATTATTTTATAGCAGCAGAAAAGATGGAAAACTAAACAGAAGTACTTTTGCATTGTCCTTTGAAAGATGTCTCATCATTTATGCATTCTCTGTGCAGTCATTATGAAGGTACAACAGCAAACTTCATCCCATTCTGAAAGCTCTTTTATAAATAAGTCTTGCTATAAATAAGTTTTAATTAGAATTATTCAAAAATTAATATATTTCCAAATACAAGTGTTGACTGTACTGTCTCTTTTTTTTTTTTTTTTACTGTTCCAACTAATTGCTGATGATATTTATGCTGGTGAAATCCATCACTTGGTGTTACTTTCCCACACACAGGAATTATTCATCCATCCATCAAATAGTGTGTGTGGGTGATAATGATGCACACAATAACATTAAGCTGCAGTAGCTCACCTTCAGCAGTGCTCTTTCTCTAGATTCTGACAATCTCCTGGTTTACAATTATTCATCACAGGCACTGAATATTGTTTTCTGAGACTGTGGAGAACATTTTCCAGGCAGGAGGTCTTTACAGGGGAACTCCACTTGGATAGATGGAATTAGTACACAGATCATAAGCCTTGCTGTTTCTTTGCTTTCTCCTGCCACTCTTCCTGCCTGCTCTGATACTCTGTGTTCTATGCTGCTTACTTGCAGTGTTATCCAAAATATTTCTAGCACAGCCAATGGAACAAAAGACTCGCAAAATAAATATTTCATGGGGCTCATTCAGGGCCTGGGGTTCTTCCATTTGTGGTATTAATTAAACCAATTCCTTGTGCTTAGTTTTGGTCACTTTATCATCAAAATGACATCAAGATATTGGGTGAATATCTTTGGTGTTTTTTCATGCCCTGCAAGAGATTTCCTGGGTGACTGTGTAAATCTCCCAGACTAAATTTATTTCCATGCCTTGCTGTTTTGAAGTTAACCTCATTTGTGTGAGGACTGATGTTGTCTGTAGAATTATCAGCATCAGAGGAATAACGTGTTGCAGAAATGAAAGAATGAAATAGTAAGGGGTAATCTTAGCTGAAACATGAAGAAATGACAACTAGGCAACTGCTAGCTGACCATCTAGGAGTTACTTCCAGCTTCTCTTTTCCTCTCCTCTTTGCTCCTCTCCTTCCCACTTTACTCCCTTCCACTCCCCTCTCTTCCTTCCACCTGTTTTTAAGGCTCTGTGAATCTATTAAACCCTATTAAATTCACATTACACAACAACAATTATCAAACCTGAACTTTAAGAAGAAAAAAGAAATAGAACATACAGGTCACTCAAACAAAAGCTTGAATCACGTAATCTCTTCTATTTTTGCTTGAAAGTACATTTCTCCATGGCAGAGAGATTACTATCATAGAGTATTCTCATTGAGAATCACTACTTAAAATGACTGCTCTGAAATACAAGCAAGAAGCCTTAGACATCCTTTGGAAAAAGGGAAGTGAGCACAAAGGATTTAAATACCACATGCTGCCTAAATTGTCCATTTCGTCTGATAGGGAAATTGTCAAGGCGTTATTATGACTAAATGCAATTCATCTAAGTTAACTTTAAGGTTTATATTCCAGGGGAGAACAAAACCTGGGATGCAGTCGTAGTGATCAAAGCTGACAGCAGGATCGTATTTAAATATTGAAAACAGAAGCAGCTAGAACAAGCAGTGTAGGTGAACAGAAATGCTGCAGCTCCTTCAAAGGAAGGATGTTTTAACTAGAGTGATTAGGTGGCATGACATTTAATGCAGGAAGTTGAATACTTTTTCTTTCATAACACCTTAATGGAGATGTTTAAAATTACCTGTGGAGTAACTCATTAAGGTAAAAGAGCAGTTAATAGAAAAACATTGGTAAGTCTTCTACTTGAGTCACTGTTTTAAGGACAGTGAGCAAAATCCAAGGAAGTGGGTATTATAGGAGTGTAACAGAGTTACACAGTCTCGACATAAGCAAATACGTTTGAATTGATTATACAGGGCCTTGTGCTAATTATTTAGGTGAATCTACAAGGTACTATCAGCAGACTTCATGAACCAATTTAAAGTTCATCAAATGCAGCATAATTGAAGGTTTTGAGATACTGGAGGAAAGGAATAATGCAGTTATAGGGTTGTTTTCCACCTCAGAAAGGCTTAACTGAATGCAGGTGCTGTGAAGCCATCTCAGTGAGCCACCTGGGTCTATCCCAACCTGGACTTAAGTTTTTAAGGTGCACTTCACAAATTAAAGGTGTTTTTGTACTTTGACTCTTTAATCTACACAGAACCCCATTGCTGTTAGTGCCTCATTGAAGCACAATGATGCAGAAGAAGAATAGATCTGGGATTTTTACAATGTCTTCCTTCAGTGTCCTGAGGACCATGTCGCAGAGCAGGCATCAAAATCAAGATATGTAAATAGATGCTTCTAAAAATATTTTATCATGAGAAATCTTGTTGTAGTCTTCCAGAGTAAGTAGCCTTTGCCTTTTTCTTGCTATTTTTCTCATCATACTGAAGTATTATTGCGCAGCACTGACCTAGAGAGGATTTTAGATAAAAATTTCCATTTTCTAATAGCAAGGGATTTTTTTGCAAAGATGTCCCCTCTCACTTACAGCAATTTCTTCAAAATATCCTTGTTGTCATCTTGTTGAAGTCTCTGCTGATGAAAACTGACAATCTGGTCCTCTTAATCATTTAATGTCAGATCAAATATATGTAATTAAGAGAGAAGAAACCCTTACAAATGACTCATGTTTGGAGCTTTTTTTTTTTCCTTGTGTGACTTAAAACCTAATTTGTTTCAGTATATGTTGTGTTCTCCAGTAGTAGTTCTTCCTTCCCTCTCTTTAAGGCTGAGAAATAGAGTAATGGATGTATGTTTATAGTGGAATTAAATCTCTTTTTCATTCTGTTTGTTGTTTTTTTTTTTTTAACCTCTTCTTCCATATTGAAAATAGAATCATAGAATCATTATGGTTGGAAAAGACCTCTAAGATCATCATGTCCAACTGTCAGCTCATCCCCACCATGCCCATTAACCCATCTCCCATATTACAATATCTAACTATTTCTGGAACACCTTCAGGCATGGTGACTCCACCACCTCCCTGGGCAGCCTGTGCCACTGCCTGACTGCTCTTTCTGAGAAGAAATTTTAATATGTTCATAAATCATAGTATGTGTTTTTGGATACTCAGTATGGATTTTTTGCTTTCATTCTTCAAAGACTACAAAATAATCCATGCAACTTTAAACAGCTCTCATGGATTTTAATGAAGTAAATGCCAATATGTTGAATGCCTGCGACAACATACTATTATTTGTCTTCATATTGAATTAATATTGTAAAATATATTATTAAGTGTCTACAAACTTTTTTTTTTTATATATTCCCCTTCACAAAAAGGCATATGCACTACAGCAAAAAAGCAGAAAGGAAAAAAGGAAAAACAATCTCAATATGTATCTCTAATCAAATCTCAGCCTTTCTAAGAACAATATATGGATATCTATTTATAAGTTTTGAGCATGCAGGGTCCTAGTAATTTAGGCCTCTATTGTATAAGCTACTGTAAAAACATATGGACTTTATAAATGACTCTCTTGCAAAGACCTTGCAATTTAGAAAATGAATAATCAGTCCAGATGCAATATTGTCACATTATGAAAAAGTACAGGTTGTTGCATGAATTAACCATGTGAATAGTACAAAAACAAATAGTAACAGATGATATTTTCTGTTAGCCTTAGAAATTAGTACCAGAATTTCTTTCAGAGATTTTATATGATTTTTTCTTATATATCTATCATCTCCACAAAACAGTTTGGGATTTTTTTTCTGTATAAATATCACTTGGTCTTCAACATCAACCTTTATTTCTAATTTATTTTCCTTGTCCTAGGAAAGTTTTTAAGAAATTCCATGGTAGATAAACAAAAACAATTTATTTCATATATATATTCCTAGCTGAAGTTTCTTACGATGGTTTTCATATTCTGAGGTGTGTGGAATCTGCTGAGTATGATCTTAGGATGCAGTAAAGTATTTGGTGGTAAGGAGAAAATAACCTAGTCTGGATAGAATTTAGAAAAAGATCTAATTGAGGCTGAATGACAGCTTTCTCTTATTCCTCTTTTCAAGGATAAGGTAAGGTTACTTGATGGGGGAAAAAAAACAAAAAACCATCACAACAGAATCCACGCAGAGATTTCAAAGTATTTCAAAGTCCTATCTGATAGCATCAGCTCACGTTTTTACTATTATTAATAACAATTCACAGCTGCTTATTTTCATCAGTAATAAGTGATATATACAGAGCAGTACTTCCCAACCTGGAATGACCTTTTGTGAACCTCAGTCTCAGATTTGGCAGATATCCTGCCAATCCCACAGAGAATAGTTAATATTTAAGTGAGTCATGTGGACAATTTGACAAAGCAAAGTCAAGCATGTCCTCCCAGCTGTGTTATTTCCTCTGCTCTGGTATATCTACTCAGTTATCAAATCCAATAGCACATTTTTTTTGAAGTTCATGGACGTGGAAATATTACTTCTAACTTCCATAAATGGTAATGGTTGATCCATTTGGCATAGAAGAAAGAGGGAATAAAAGTATATGATAGTATTAAAAGAGAAGAGACCTATATCAAGCACTAGGGGAATGTTCTAATGTTAAAATTGAAAAGTGAGGTAGTAATTTAGTGAAGGAAGTGTCTGAAATGCCTTTTTTTTTTCTAAGACAAAATACATGGTAAGACAAAATGTGAATCACAGCTGAAGTTTGATCATATAGGAGACATCCAGCAAAGTGTTTAAATGTTAAGTATGTTGCCTGGTATTGCCCAGTCATGTCGTGGGTTTGTAGTCATGGAATGGTCAGAGTTGAGTATCACCAGAAGGCCATTCATTCATTCTCTGGTAATTCTTAAAGGGGATGAATCACTCCCAGGAGGAGCTCCACACTCTCATTAGGCACCATGAGTGTTTGATACTGACAGACCTTTCTTTTATTTATTTATTTTTCTTTGAGACAGCAAAGTTAAGAGATTAACAGAAATACCTACATTACATGCAAAAGGAAATATGCAACCATGTTGCTAAAAAGAAAGAAAGGAAGAAAGGAAGAAAGGAAGAAAGGAAGAAAGGAAGAAAG